>NC_142606.1:34714909-34913522 GCF_041222555.1 Hakea prostrata | reverse complement strand
TGTCTCTGCTGCCGAGCGCGAGGCCCCGGGAAGCAAAAGGCAGCTGCCACGTTGTTTCAGGTGACCCTTGAAATCAAAAGTAGGGGGGCTCTAAAGAACATCCCGGGTTGGCAATCCCTAGCAAGCTTCGAGCATATAAAGCCGGACCTTCGGAAGGAGGTATTTGGAAATACAGTGAGACAGCGTACCTTTCTCCGAATTACTAGGGTTTCTACAACATTCGGGCTTATCGCATGGGGCAGAAACCGACGTTTGGGAGCGGATCCTTGGAACGATCCACGACTTCGACATTGCTCCTTTAGTGAGGTATGCCACCCCGGAGGTCTTCGGGAAAGTTGGTATGGATCTCCCAGTGGGCTCAGGGAGTAGATGATCCTTTCCGGTGACCCTCAATATGAGGCATATCTAGATGACGAGCGGCACTTCCGGAGGAGAAATCACAAGCCGAGTCTCAAGTTGTTGCTTTGTAGAGGATTCAGCCGATGCCACTCTTGAGGAAGGCTCTTCTCATGGTCCTGAGAAAAGTCCTCCCGACCCGGGGTCCCTCGGGCAACAATGAAGAAAAGGCTTAGGGAGTTGTTCTTTTGTAAAGATGTACCCTCAATTTAATGAATAGACATTTCTTTATTCATGTTGGCCTCAAAATTTCCCCGTCTCTTGCCGAGTATTGCCTTGAATATCAAAGTATTAATGATAAAACTTATCACTTAACTTTTCATTCCTCGCCGAATAATGATCTTATAGAAATATTGTGAAGATGCGTTTCGGGAAGATCGTTAATCTTCCCCACTACTTCATTTATTGCAAAGTCCGCACGTTTCCCTTCGCGAAGTTCAAACGTTTTCTTGCTTTTTGTGTACCATTCTTGTTTCCAATGAATCGGAAATACATCCATTATTTTAATGGCGGTGCGATGATTGGAGGTTTCTCTGCATCAGGTGCTCGCTTCCACATGTTTCCATGTGGCATCCCTTCGACAGTTGATCTTGCTTTTTGCGGATTTCGAAGCGTCGTTTCGATCGGGTCGTCGGTTGTCCTTAGCCTTCAACCGTCGTCTTATACCTGAGGCTATTTAAAGCCTTCGTGGGTACTCTCCATCTATCCCGACTTCTGCAAGATAGATTTGCTAAAGTGCCAAAGCAACCTTTCGTCCTTCGGCACGCTTCCGTATTCCTCGTACTCCAACGACAGCTCTATCCATTTACGAACAAGTGAGTTTTTTGATTTCTCATCTCTTTCCCTCTTCCCCAGTAAGCTGCACGGTAGTTATACTTGGGGTTTAGTTTGTTGGTCCGTCGAAGCTTTAGAAAACTAGGGTTTCCCCATTGTTACTTTGTCGTTTATTTTGCAGATCTTGATACGGTGTTTTTTTTTGTTGTTTTGCATAGTGGCTCCCAAGATCAACCGAACGTTATCGAGCAAAATCTCGTAAGAATAGCGTTCCGTCGGTGGTGGTTGGGGCCGGTGCGGTGGTTTCGGCTAGTGAATCCTCCAAGCGTAAGGCGGCTAGCTGGCGGTGAATCTTCAAGTCCGATTCTGCAGCTTTCGTTGATGCCGTCCCTGCGCCTCCTTTGCCAAGTGACCGCTCGTCTTTCCCGGGAAGATCTTGATCACTCCGTTGCCGATGGTGCTGCCGGGCAATCCTGGCTGGTGAGCTTTGTTGGTGCACCCCGAAGAAGACTCTTCGGGCATCCCGAGGCAACTATGTTGGCGTCCCGATGAAGGTGTGGTCCCGGCGGTGTGCTGCTCCTATTTCTAACTCCAGTGCTTGTTTGGCATCCTCCTCCTCTCCTTCTGAGTTGGAGGATTTTGCCACCGGGAAGCGCCGTCGGGTGACAAGTGATGAAGCTCAGCCTTTGCTTGGTGTAGTTCATCCTTCTCATCCTTCGCTTGAATTAGTGTTAAACGAGTTTGACAAAGCGTTGGAATGGTGTCTTGCTTGCTCGAATGACTTACGAGAGCGCAATTCTTTCCAAACTTCCGGATGAAGTCTTTCCGAAGTCACTTGGTGATGTAAGTCTTTCTTCATTATCCTCTGATTTTGAAAAATTACTTTTCTGCTCCTCGCTAACTCGAAAGTTGTTTGCGGGAGTCTTCTTGGTAACTTCCACAACCAAGTGGAAGCAATTACTAGACTCGATAGGTTGAGCAATGAAGTTTCTAGGCTTCGGAAATCTACGATGCTAAAGATGTTGAGATTGCTTGCCTTCGGAATCTAGCTTGGGAGGTGGCGGGAGAAAAGAATTCGATGATTGGTCGTCTTCGGTCGGACTTGGATGATGCCGGGAGAAGATCCGGCGGCTGGAGCGGACAGTTGGAAAGTCGGGAGCTATAGGATCTGAAACATTACCCGAAAGGCAAGCTGTCGTTCCTTTGCCGAATCCCTTCCAACGATGTTCGCAGAGCTCGCGTCTTCAAGTATTTACACGGTAAGCCTTTTGTTGATATGCTGAATGCTTATAACTTGCAGGCGTCCGGGATGGTGAGGAACGAAGTATGGGAATCAATATTAAGGAAAGATCCTCATTTTGATACGACTCCCTACAGTCTTGTTTGCCATCCCGAAGTGTTTACCGAGCACGGGTATTCCTCCTCCCAACTGGACCAAGGATAAGATTGATCCTCCACCTTCCGATCCAGATATTATGCAATATCCGGAAAGATTCTCCTGTTTATTCTCCGGCTGGAAGAAGTCAATTATGACGAGCTTGTACCGAATGCGAGTTTGGTCGAGGACCATTCTTCTCCTGGACAAGCTAGACAAAGAGTATGAAATTGCGGAGGATTTTCCGAATATCGAAATATTTTTGTAATCCTCATTTCTTCTCTTCTTTTCCTTGACTCCCCACCAATGGTTGACTCATATGTTTGTTCTAGCAAAGTCGCGTCGATCTTGTATAACTTGTTAACAGTCACCTGTAATGACTTTCTTCTTTGATCAAAGATTGTATTCAGCTCTTGTAATTATTTTGATACTCTGGCCTCTTTGGATCTTCGAAGAAATAAGAAATTACTTTATCTCGAACTTTGCTAGCCACTTGAATCGCCGTTGTATTAGGTCTTGGTTATCCGAAACAATGCCTTTACTTAAGGATTTCCGGAGAAATACAATAAGTCGAGAAGGAACTCACTCGGGTTTTAAACCGATGCCTTATACTTAAGGATTTCCGGAGAAATACAATAAGTACGAGAAGGAACTCACTCGGGTTTTAAACCGATGCCTTATACTTAAGGATTTCCGGAGAAATACAATAAGTCGGAGAAGGAATCACTCGGGTTTTAAACCGATGCCTTATACTTAAGGATAATTCAAAAATTCAATAAGTCTCGAAGGAACTCACTCGGGTATCAAACCGACGCCTTGCAAAAGGAACTCACTCGGATTTTCATCCGATGCCCCGACTTAAGAAAGTTCGAAAAATTTTCCATAAGCGTTGAAGTGTTGAAGGACCCACACGAATTTTCATCCGATGCCTTATAGTTGGATCTTGTTCTTGAATGTGGTGTATGATGCCCCCCAATCAAAAGATAGTTTGTTGAAAACCAAAAATTGCATTGATTGAGTTGAAAATGATTACATCACGAACAAAATCGAAATCATCCTCAAGGATAAAACTTTTTGAGATGCCTAGCATTCCACGGGCAATCCAACTCTTTCTGGGAATCAATGTTCTTCAGCCTGTAAGCTCCTGAACCGACTGGTTTCACAACCATATAAGGTCCTTCCCGGGGAAGGGTCCAACTTTCTTTGGTGACACGGGTCGGAAGCTAGGGTGTTTCTCAACACCAAATCTCCGGCTAAGTACCGACGATTCTTCACTCGAGTATTATAATGAGACGCTATCCTTCTTTGATAATGTTGAGTTCGTGCTATTGCCTTTGCCCGAACTTCGTCCAACAAATCAAGACTATCAAGCAGTCCTTGTTCATTTGCTTTTTCCTCGAACTCACGATCCCGTAACGTCCCCGCCATTATCTCCACAGTGCCAATGCTTCGGATCCATATGCCAACTTGAATGGAGTTTCTCCTGTAGGTGTTCGAACCGTAGTTCTATAAGCCCACAATACATTATGTAGTTCTTCGACCCAAGAAGCTTTGTCGGCTTCGAGTCTTCTCTTTATTCCTTCCGTGGCGTTCGGTTAGTAACCTCTACCTGGCCATTGCTTTGGGGGTATGCCACTGAGGACATACGATGCTCGATCATATATGTTCCAGCAGAATTGCTCAAATTGTGGACGGTCGAACCGAGTACCATGGTCGGTGACAATTATCTTTGGAATCCCAAAGCGATATATGATTGATTCAAGCACAAATTTCTCCACTTTTTTCTCGGTAATTGTCGCCGAGTGCATCAGCTTCTACCCATTTTGTGAAGTAATCAATTGCTACTATCGGATATTCCCGTCCGCTTTGATGCCTTGGTGAATTCGCCCATGATATCAATTCCCCACATTGCAAAGGGAATGGGATTTAGAATTGAAGTCATAATTTCCGCCGGGCGCTTCGATCTTGTAGCATGAATTTGACAGTTACTACATCGACGAACGTAGTCCATAGCAGCCTCTTGGACCTTAGGCCAATATAACCCAAGTCTTAGAATTTTGTGGGCCAGGGCTCTGCCACCCATGTGAGCGCCACAAATTCCTTCATGAACCTCAGCCAAAGCTGATTTTGCTCCTTCGGGGCCTATACATCTCATAAGGGGTCCAGCATAAGATCTTTTGTATAGTCTCCCATTTTGAATGACAAATCTAGCTGATCGAATCTTGATCAACCTTGCCTCTATTGGATCCTCGGGTAACTTGTCATCTCTTAGATATTCGATTATTGGATCCATCCAGCAACGTTCTGCTTCAATATAAGAAATTTCTTTCTCATGATAACTTGGAAAAGTTACCTCTTCAATGTAGACCGAAGGGTCTAGATTCTTTTCCTTGGCATTGGCTAGTCTGGATAGCTCATCTGCCACTAAATTTTCATTCCTCGAAATCTGAGATATCTTCAAATTCCGAAAGTGGTTCTGAAATGCCTGCACTATCTCCCGATATTTTTGCAAGCGTGGTTCCTTAATGCCATACTCCCCCTGGACTTGGTTGACTATAAGCTGAGAGTCACTATAAATAGTAACATCTGCAATAGCTAATGCCTTTGACAACCGAAGTCCTGCTATCGAGGCCTCATATTCCGCTTCGTTATTACTTGCATCAAATGCGAATCTCAAAGCATATCGAATAATAAATCCTCTCGGACTTTTTAATAGAATTCCAGCGCTGCTCCATCTTTATTACTCGAACCATCCACATATACCTCCCAAGTGGTTGGTATAATGGGATCTTCAATGGTGGGTTCCACTAGTGTAGTAGCTTCTACTACAAAGTCGGCTAATGCCTGAGCCTTGATTGCAGTTACGGGCTTAAAGCTCACTTGGAACTCACTTAGCTCAACCGACCAGGATACCATCCTTCCGGACAAATCAGGTTTGTTAAGAACTTTACTAAGAGGAAAAGTTGTAAATACCTCAATTGGATGTGCCTGAAAATATGGCCTTAGCTTCTCGGCGGCCATCATGAGAGCAGAGCTGCCTTCTCAATCTGCTAATATCTCGTCTCCGCATCTAGCAACACGTGGCTTACATAGTAAATCGGCCATTGTTTCTTATCTTTCTCCCGAACAAGTCTTTGCACCGACCGCCGAAAGGGATGTCGCTAGATATAGCTGTAATACTTCCCCCTTCTCTGGCCTAGACAGGATCGGTGGTTGTCCAAGTGCTTCTTTTAATTCCTCGAAAGCTTTCTGGCACTCTTCAATCCACTTTGCTTCCTTACCGCCCTTCAGGTCTTTAAGTGCCTTGAAGAAAGGCAAACATTTTTCTCAGGACTTGGAGATAAATCGATTTAAGGCAACAACTCTCCCTGTCAAACATTGTACATCCCAAACGGTTTTGGGAGCCTCCATATCAATCGGAAGCTTGTATTTTGGCGGGATTTGCCTCAATTCCCCTCTGTGATACCATGAAACCCAAGAATTTGCCCGAGGAGACTCCAAAGGCACATTTTTCGAGGTTCAACTTCATTTGATGTTTCCTCGATCTTGAAAACCTCGATCAAATCTGCAATGTGATTTGCTTTTGTAAAGCTTTTCACCAAAGATGTCGTCAACATATGCTTCAACATGCTTTCCTATCGGCTCTTTGAAAATCTTGTTGACGGCCCTCCGATATGTTGCTCCTGCATTCTTCAGGCCAAAAGGCATGACCTTGTAATAATAGCTTTCACGATCAGTCATGAAAGCCGTATACTTCTCATCCTCCTTATTCATAAGGATCTGATTATACCCCGAGTAGGCATCCATGAAACTTAAAGTTTCATATCCAGAGAGTAGCATCTATCAAGAGGTCAATCCGAGGCAACGGGTAGCAATCTTTTGGGCAAGCTTTGTTTAGATCCGTGTAGTCTGTACACATCCTCCACTTCCCATTCGCCTTTTTCACCATCACCACGTTGGCCAACCAAGTTGGGCACTCGATTGGTTCTATGAAACCAGAATTCTTAAGTTTTTCAACTTCGTTCCGAACGGCTTCATACTTTTCAATAGAGAAATTTCTTCTTCTCCGTATCACTTGGTTTCGCCTTAGGGTCTATCCAGAGTTTGTGCTCTACAATGGCCCGATCGATCCCCGGCATGTCCTCGGCGGACCATGCGAATACATCCTTATTCTGTTGAAGAAATAACTTCAACTCATCTTTAAACTCTTCCAGCTGTTCGGACCCGACATAAGTAATCTTTTTCTCATCCTCGGTACACAGCTGGATTTGCTCCAGTTTCTCCACTGGTTCGGGCCTTTGCATCTCTGTCTCTTCCCGATCATCTCGAACTTCTATGGGGAGGGCAGTAACCTTCCTCGGACCCTCCTTGTTTTTTAAATAGGCAACATAACACTGCCGAGAGATCTTTTGGTCAGAGGAGACTTGATCAATTCCCATATCAGTCGGGAATTTTATCTTCAGGTGCTTTGTCGAAACAATAGCACCTATCTTGGATAAAGATGGTCGCCCGAGAATCATATTATAGGCTGGTAGTTCCCGAACCACCAGAAAATTGATTCGGACAGTTGTTTCTTTAGGAAAACTTTCAATGGAAAGATCCAACTGAACAGATCCTTCCGCTACAGCAGATGACCCTGCCAAAGCCATATAGGTGTGTAGATGAAGGTTTCATCAAGTCCTGATCCACCTTCAATTTTTGATACACTTCGTAAGAAATTAGGTCAGCTGCAGACCCTATATCAATCAAAACTCTATGCACTTCCCGCCGTGCAATCTCTACCTTGATGACTATAGCATCATCATGAGGTAAACAAACGTCTCTTTTGTCTTCTTCGCTAAAGGTGATAGAATCTTCACCATTCAGCTTCTTCCGCTTCTGCGCCTCTCCGGCTCCAACAAATTTGGATTTGGTTTTTAAACTCCGGAATGATTCGGGCTCTGGACCCCCGAAGATGGTAAGGATCGGTGACCGAGTAGCAGCTTCAATCACCTCCTTGCCTTTTTTAGACTTCGGGGCCTCCCTTGATCGTTCTGAACTAACCGAACGATTCCTTTTAGGGGCAGCCGCACGTGGCCCACGTGGTTCCTCCCTTCTCCTGCTAACAAAACTGGACAGATGTCCCTGAGATATCAATCTCTCAATATCTGCCTTCAGATGACGACAGTCATTAGTGTAATGACCATAATCCTTGTGGAATCGGCAATACTTTTCCCAATCCTGCTGCTCTCCGGGTTTCAAAAGAATTTTAGGTGGCCACTTCAAAATATTTTTTCTTTTGAGGATATTCAAAATATTGGCCCGAGGAGCATTCAATGGAGTGTACTCACTTCTACCGGGGGATCTTTGGCACCAAGGCTGGGATTTTCCAACCCGATCACGAACATTCTTCTTTGGCTTCGTCCCTTTCAGGAGCCTTTTGTTCCTTATTGGAGACTTTATTATCTCCTTGGCGCGCATCTAGAATCTCCATGACTTCAGCCTCGCTTCGGCATCTCCGTACCAACTAAGCATAAGTCGTGGGTATATCCTGTAGTAATAACTCTAGGAGTTTCCGATTTGTGAGTCCTGTGAATAGAGCGGTTCTGGCTACCTGTTCATCCAAGTTTTCTATCTCCATCATCACTTTGTTGAATCTTTTGAGAAACTCTCCGATCGATTCGTTTCTTTCCTTGTTTGACAATAAACAAGGTTTCTTCCGTTTTCTTGACCTGTATCCCACTCTGAATCGCCCTATGAATTGGCGCGCCAATTCGTCAAAGTTTACGATCCTTCCCGAGGGGAGGTTAGAAAACCACTTTTGTGCCGCTCCAGTTAGAGATGAACCGAAAACCAGCGCATAAAATTTCATCAGAATTACTTTAAAACGCCATGGTCTGTTGGTAATAGCCGATGTGAGCTGTTGGATCTCCGGAGCCATCGAATGTTGAGAAGGTAGGCAAACGAAAGTTATGGGGAAACCGATATCCCGCAATTGGCTCAAAGAAAGGAGTCTTCCGAATGACCGAGTAAATATCCTCGGTTATTCTTCCCTTAGCCAATTGCCTTAACTTCTCATTGATGTTGGCCAATTCTTGACCAATCCGGGTCGGGTGATCTTCAGCAATACGATCACGACCTCGATTAACACGATCATCACGTGCTACTCGATCATCACGAACAGCCCGTCCTTCACGAACGTTTCTCTCGTCCACGAACTGCCCGATCATCACGAACGGTTTTTCGATATGTGGGTGAGTGAGTTCTTACCCCAGTATCCAACCTTGTATTTGAATCGGTTGTACTCTCTTGCGGTCTGTCGAACCGATCGCCTCGCCTTGGTTGATCATCAATCCTCCGAAGTCCTCGGTCTCCTTCACGGAAATTCTGATCAACATTCCGGTCTTCAGCCATTCTTTGGTCACGTGGCAATGCACGTCTCCCCTCAATCGTGTTGATCGAGGTTCTTGTGGTAAAACCACTCGTCACGGTGAGCGTCGCGGAGTGCTTGGCTCACCTCCAAGAGTTGAATCTTTACCTGATCCAATTGATCTTGGATTGTATCGGGGAGGAAGATTACGTCCTCCTTGGCCATCATCCACCTCGATAGGATTTTGGCTTTCCTGGGGAATATCCGGATTATTCACCCCAGGTATCTGAACACCGGAATTGCGTTGTGCAGCGGCTGCTGATCTAGTCACCATCGCTTTTCAAGTCTTTCCCACAGACGGCGCCAAATGATGCGTCCAAAATCTGCTCAGCCCTTGGATCTCCACGTGATGTCTGCCAAAACGAAAGCGTCGGATGTGGCCCGACCGCTGGGGTCGGGAGTCCACCTCCGAAGGCTAAGTCGATTGATGAACTTAATCACAAACGGCTCTGCTAGAAGCACGAGCTAATGAATGAAGAAACGGGAAAGGTGATCTAGATAGCGAAACGCCGATAGTTTGGATCTATCGGTATGTATCCGAACCCGAGTCTCGAGATAGTATTCTTTTTGATCGATTGATCCGTCCCTCACCTTGTATGGTAGTGAGGTTTATATAGAGTGTACCTTCGAATCTCCTTCGTTGGATGCACTCGAGCCTTCTTTGGGTAGTCGTTGGATCTTATCAATAGGATCCGTTGAGCGATAGACTTCTACTAGTTTGGGCTAGTAGAGGACTCCTGAGATAACCGTTAGGTTATGCGATAGTTATCCCTTTGATGATGATTATCCACAGCCGTCAGTTTGAGTCTGCTGTCATCAGGGTGGTTACCCTAATCCATAAGTAAGATTAGGGCACGCTTGCAGCCGAATAATCTTTCTTCTTCAGCAAGCCATCTTCTGGATCCGGTTCGCTCGGGAGCGATTCGGTTTTCTCCGTCTCGAACGGGGTCGAGGGTCGGACCGGGTATGAACCCGGTCAGATCATAAACTCTCCATATCAACCCCAAAGAGATTGTACTTCCAATTGAAGATCTCAATTACCTCAGGATGCAATATTGGTGAAGATCACAACCATCTCATTACACAATATTGGCAGTCAATATTTCCATTCTATGCACCTTCTATCTTGGGCGGCAATCTATCTTTCCATATCAAGAATATCTTATTGTGTGCAAGAATCATATATTGTATTTCCATATCAGAGTAGATGCTCCTTCTACTATAAATATGTAATGCATTCAACTGAATGAATTAGTTCTGATTGAACTCATCTTGTCTTTCTTCTTTGTATCTAATATATTTTCTGTTTATTTTATAATACGTTATCAGCACGATTCTGCTCGAAATAATTGTGAACGACTCCGCTCGAAGTATTGCATTTTGAGAAGGAAGACAACAAACTATGTATCATTATGTTTTCTATTCCAAAGTGAAAAGAATGATCGACCTCCTCGCACGTTTTTGTAAACAATGGAGTTTACCTTGTCCATCTTGAAATGTAAGTGAATCATGATAAAAAGGTATGTGTTTTATTGAATCTAAGAATCAAACAAATAATAAGATATTAGATTTCCTTAACAATTGTGATTTGTCATTAACAATTGATTTTATTTATTGTATATAGTGGTTGCTAGCTTTGCACCACAAATATTATTAAATGCATCTGAAGTTGCAATATTTGATATTGTAAATAAATACGGTTCTACAGATGCACATGAAGTTGCAATATTTGAAACTGTAAATGAGTACAGTTCTGCAGATGCACTTGAAGTTGCAAGATTTGAAACTGTAAATGAATACAGTTCTGCAGATGCACTTGAAGTTGCAAGATTTGAAACTATAAATAAATACAGTTCTGCAGATGCACATGAAGTTGCAAGATTTGAAACTGTAAATAAATACAGTTCTATAGTTTTTGAAATTAATTCTCTTTTGAAATTATAAGGAGAAAATATTATTCATGAAAATATCCCAGCAAATTTTCAAGTTTAAGATTTGTTGTTACAATAGTAATATTGTAAAAGGAGTTTTAAGAAATACTCTGAATGATATCATGCCTATTTGTGGCTGAGTAAAATAATGGACTATTAATGAAAAGTCATGAAGCTCATCTTATTAGTTTTGCTCCATTCCCTAAAGTGAATGCAGCAATTCATAATGCTTGAAAGAAGGCAAAATTAAAATTATGATTATGACATATATGATATAATTTCCTTAGTGGATATTTACTAAATGAAAAGTATAAAAATGATCCAATTTATTACTGTGCCTTTATTAAAGGATATGGATATAATTTTAGTAAGTATATATGATGATGATTTAAATATCATCGAAACTCCTAAAGAGTTTCCAAAAGCAGTAGATTATTTTAAGAAAGTTGAAATGAAAATCTTGAAAAGACAATGTTTTGTCTTGATTTGTAAATTGAGCATTTGACGAATGAAATATTCGTTCATCAATCAACTTATATAGAGAATATTTTGAAGAGATTTTATCTAGATAAAATACATCCATTGAGTACCCCAATGGTTGTGAGATCGCTCAATATAAAGAAAGATTCATTTCGACCCCAAGAAAACAATGGAGAATTTCTTGGTCTTGAAGTACCATATTTTAGTGCAATTGGGGCATTAATGTATCTTGCTGATAATACACAATCGGATGTAGCATTTTCTATAAGTGTATTAACAAGATTTATTTATTCTCCAATACGAAGACACTGAAATGTTATAAAACATATATTTCAGTATATTCGAAAAATTATTGACATGATATTATTTTATGAATGTGGATATCAACTAACTAGTTTTGCAGATGCATGATATTTATCTGATCTACATAAAACTAGATCTCAAACATGCTATTTATTTTCAAGTGAATGTTAGCTATTTTATATTTGGTTAAGATCAATGATACAACACATTCATGAAGCATGCAATCTTCTACTAGAAGAAGGAATTTCAACAATATTATATGAAGATTATGATGCATGCAAAGCTCAATTGAAGGAATGATACATCAAAGAAGATAGAACGAAGTATATATCACCAAAATTCTTCTTCACTCTTGATCTTCAATGAAATGGTGAAATATATGTTCATTGAATTCGTTCAAGTGATAACTTGACAGGTTTATTTATTGAGGTGTTTGATACTTCAAATGTTGAGAAGTTGGTATATGATAATGGAATGTACGTATTCAAAGATACTCAATGATGTTATCATCAGGGGGAGTAAAATACGTGCTGCACTCTTTTTTCCTTAACCAAGGTTTTGTCCCACTGGGTTTTCCTGATAATGTTTTTAATGAGGCAGCTACCAATACGTATTATTTAGATATGTATACTCTTTTTCCTTCACTAAGATTTTTTTCCCACAGGGTTTTTCTTAGTAAGGTTTTAACGAGGTACATTATCTATTGATGGACGTCCAAGGGGGAATGTTATAAATAATATTTATTATGGATGTCCATTACCCTAAAGAGATTGTACTTCCAATTGAAGATCTCAATTACCTCAGGATGCAATATTGGTGAAGATCACAACCATCTCATTACACAATATTGGCAGTCAATATTTCCATTCTATGCACCTTCTATCTTGGGCGGCAATCTATCTTTCCATATCAAGAATATCTTATTGTGTGCAAGAATCATGTATTGTATTTCCATATCAGAGTAGATGCTCCTTTTACTATAAATATGTAATGCACTCAACTGAATGAATTAGTTCTGATTGAACTCATCTTGTCTTTCTTCTTTGTATCTAATATATTTTCTCTTTATTTTATAATAAATTCAATATATTTTTTATAAATGAGGGTAATGTCATTTTTTTGACTTCTTAATTTGAATGAAGGGCAAAATAGACATTACATATTCAATGTTAACAGCTATTTAACACAGTTAAAAGTGAGGGGGCAATAGTAATTTCATAAAGAAGGATATTTAATTAGTAATAAAATCAAAGTATAGGGGACAATGGTAATTATCCTTTGTTGTTTTGTGTAATTTCAAGAATTACAACACATACAGAGAGATTCATTTTTTTCTCCTCCCAGATCACTGCTCCTGCTGTTAGAACTTCAATTTATACTATGAACAGTTTGTCTTTACCATGATGCACATTTGGATGGAGTTAGGATGAAGAAGCAAGATCTCAATAGGTAATTCATTCACAAACTTTCTTGATATGGGTCTTCATCACGTTTTAAATGAAGATGACTGGTATTCTTTCAAATCCAAAATTGATTCTAAAATATAATTAAGATTTTAAGGATATAATTGACATTTAATATAATTTTCATAAATGAGGGTAATGTCATATTTTTGACTTCTTAACTTCAATGAAGGGCAAAATAGACATTACATATTTAATGTAACAACCACTTAACACCGTTAAAAGTGAGAGAGACAATAGTAATTTCATAAAGAAGGAGGTTTGATTAGTAATAAAACCAAAGTTTAAGGGGTCAATAGTAATTATCCCAAGAAATAACATCTTCTTTGCATCGTCCATGCATGGAAGGGGGTAAAAATAAAAAGAAGATATGCACCACAACCAACTATTAGGCCTTGAATGAATAAACAAATCCAGACACAATCCTTTTTCCTCAAAATTTTGTGTTTTTTTTTTTATTTTTTATTGTAGCACTATATTGAGCCAAAGAAAAATAAAAGCCAAATACTAGAGTTGTTGCTGCTATCAAAGAACTTGTATTTATGGGCTTTAAAATATCAAGAAGTACCTTGATACATATTTTAACTGTTCACAGTTCCAATTCTCTTTCCTCCATTTTAATCCACAATCATGAGTTAGGTCATTCGTCTAATTTATTCTTTGCTTTTTTGCTAAAACAAACTCTATCAACTAGTTATCTTTCACGAGTTTCGTATCTTTTCCCTCTCTTAGATTTTCAATCAACATTATAAAACTTTAAAGAAGACATGAATTTTATACCCTTTTCTGTGACTTCTTGTGGATTGTTGTCATAATTGGCATAGACATCCTTTATATGAAGTAACTTCACTAAGTGCATCTTTGTTCTGTGACTGTAGACAAGATGTTTGGCCTTAATTATCGTAGAAATCTTTTATAAACTACGGGTTGCATTCGAAGACCTGTAACCATCTTCTAGTAGAATCTGATTGTAAATACTGGTCCAATACATATACAGTGCTTCTAGCTTCCCTCCCCTATGCTTAACTCCTCTGGTGGAGGATATTAGGGAGTTAAGCTCATCTTTCCTCTCGTGCTCCTTTTGTTTTATTCCAAGAGCTCCAATACATAAACAGTGCTTTTAGCTCCCCTCCCCTATGCTTAACTCCTCTGGTGGAGGATATTAGGGAGTTAAGCTCATCTTTCCTCTCGTGCTCCTTTTGTTTTATTCCAAGAGCGATAAACGCAGTTGTGGATGCTCTTGCAAGGAGGGCCCTGTTGATCCCGTGTACGACGGTTTGGCCTATTTCTATTCCTTGGCTTTAGGAGTTATGCTCTCCAGTTGCCTAGGCTGTTTCGTGGGTTTTTTTTTTTCTTCTTCTTCTTTCGGTTAATGGAAATTTCTTACCCAAAAAAAAAAAAAAAAAGAGAGGTTGCATTCAATAATTTTAGGTAACATAATTAGTATTCAGAGTATATTCATTGGTTTTCTTAATTTTTGTTTTGGTCTTCATATTCCTTGAATTTTGCATACTACCTTTTCATACAAGGGACTAAAGAATGGAGTAAATAAGAGGAGGCGTAACCAAAAGAAGGTTCCAACTTCTCAAGTCACCACTTCCATTACCTCATGATGGACCCTGAACTAAACCTTAATGTATTTTCATATTGGTTATGTTGATGATTTTGTGGACATGTATTTGCAATTGATGTCATTTTATCTTTTCCCCATCCATTGTTTCATCTCATTGGAATCACATACGATATTATAGAACAAAATATGAAGACAAAGAAGTCATAAAACAATTCACATTACTGTTTACATGAATAGTTTGACAACCCTTGTAGTTGTGAAATGATACTAAAGGATCTAGGAACTCTTGATATCGTTTCATTATTGAAACCCTTGGAAAGAAGTACTTTCTAATTTCATTCCACTATCATAGTTTCTGTTCAGACCATAAGAATTCATGAAAATTATAGCAAAACTTTTGCTTCAGTATAATTCATTGCAATATTGTTTCATATACTTTCGAGCTTAATTTAGTCCCAACATGATCAGATTTTGTAGTTTTAGTTTGATTATGATATGGAGAAATTATGATCGGACCGGGTTCATACCTGGTTCGACCCTCGACCCCGATCGAGGCAGAGGGAACCGACTCGCTCCCGAGCAAACCGGATCCAGAAGATGGCTTGCTGAGGAAGAAAACTTATTCAGCTACAAGCACGCCCTAATCCTACTTATGGATTAGGTTAATTACCCTAATGATGGCAGATTCAAATTGACGGCTGCGGCTAATCATTATCGAAGGGATAATCATCACATAACCTAAAGGTTATCTCAGGAGTCCTCTACTAGTCCAAACTAGTAGAAGTCTATTGCTCAACGGATCTAACTGTTAAGATCCAACGACTGCCCGAAGAAGGCTCAAGTGCATCCAACGAAGGAGATTCGAAGGTACACTCTATATAAACCTCACTGCCATACAAGGTACACTCTATATAAACCTCAGACTCAGATTCAGATACAGACTGATAGACATAAACTATCAGAGGCTTACGATCTAGATCACCTTTCCCAGTTCTTTATTCCTTAGCTCTGTGCTTCTAGCAGAGCCGTTTGTGATTAAGTTCATCAACTGACTTAGCCTTCGGAGGTGGACTCCCGACCCCCGCGGTCGGGCCACATCTGACGCTTTCGTTTTGCAGGTCATCACGAGGAGATCTAAGGGCTGAGCAGATTTTGGACGCATCATTTGGCGCCGTCTGTGGGAAACGAATTGAAAAGCCATGGTGACTAGATCAGCAGCAGCCGCTGCACAGCCCGATTCCGGTGTTCGGATCCCCGGAGCGAATAATCCAGATATTCCTCAGGGAAGCCAAAATCCTATCGAGGTAGATGGTGGTCAGGGAGGACATAATCCTCCTGATACATTCCAAGATCAATTGAATCAGGTAAAGATTCAACTCTTGGAGGTGAGCCAATCACTCCGCATGCTCACCAGACGAGTGGTTTTACCACAAGAACCTGATCAACGCGATTCAGGGAGACGTGCGTTGCCACGTGATCAAAGATTGGCTGAAGACCGGAATATCGGTCAGAATTTTCGTGAAGGAGACTGAGGACCTAGGAGGATTGATGATCAACCTAGGCGAGACGATCGGTTCGACAGACCGCAAGAGAGTACAACTAATTCAAATACAAGGTTGGATACAGGGGTAAGAACTCACTCACCAACTGTCAGAAGAACCGTTTGTGATGATCGAGCAGTACGCGATGAGCGGAATGTTCGTGAAGGACGGGTCGTTCGTGATGATCGGATAGCTCAAGAGGATCATGTTAATCGAGGTCGTGATCATATTGCTGAAGATCACCCGACCCAGATTGGTCAGAGTTGGCCAACATCAATCATAAATTAGGGCAGTTGGCTAAGGGAAGGATAACTGAGGATATTTACTCAGTCATTCGGAAGACCCCCTTTGCCGAGCCAATTGTGGGATATCAGTTTCCCCATAACTTCCGTTTGCCTACCTTTTCTACATTCGATGGCTCCGGAGATCCAACATCTCACATTCGCTATTACCAACAGACCATGGCAGTTTCAGGTAATTCTGATGAAATTTTATGCAGGGTTTTTGGTTCATCTTTAACTGGAGTAGCACAAAAGTGGTTTTCGAACCTCCCCTCTGGAAGGATAGTAAACTTTGATGAATTGGCGCACAAATTCATAGGGCGATTCCAAAGCGGAATACAGGTCAAAAAGACAGAGGAAACTTTGTTTACTTTCAGACAAGGAAAAAACGAATCAATTAGAGAGTTTCTGAAAAGATTCAACAAAGTAACGATGGAGATAGAAAATTTGGATGAGCAAGTAGCCAAAACTGCTTTATTCACGGGACTCACTAATCGGAAACTCCTGGAGTTATTACTACAGGATATGCCTGCGACTTATGCTGAGTTAGTACAGAGATGCCAGAAGCACGCTGAAGTCATGGAGATTCTAGATGCACGCCAAGGAGATAATAAAGTCTCCAATAAGGAACAGAAGGCTCCTGAGCAGAAGCAGAAGCCAGAGAAAAATGTCCGTGATCGGGTTGGAAAATCTCAGGCTTGGCGCTAGAGGTCTCCCGGTAAAAGTGAGTACACTCCATTGAATGTTCCTCGGGCTGATGTTTTAAATATCATCAAAAGAAAAAATATTTTGAAGTGGCCACCTAAAATTCTTTTGAAGCCCGGAGAGCAGCAGGATCGGGAAAAGTATTGCCGATTCCACAAGGACTATGGTCATTATACAAATGACTGTCATCATCTGAAAGCAGATATTGAGAGATTAATATCTCAGGGTGTTGGAATTTATTAATTTCATTAATAAATTAAATGCCCAAGGGCAATATTGGAAACTCACTATTAGGGCGGTTACAAAATAGGGTTATATATTTTGGTAACCACCGCATTAGTGAGTAAGTGACTGAGTGATTCAAGTAAGGGAAAGCAAATCCAGGTAAGGAATTTTCCCCCCATCAATTAATTGAATTGAATTATTTTTTGATGTATTACCTACATTGGCATCAGAGCCATTGGTTCCCACGTTTATTGTTCCTCCCCATTGTTTAATTTTATTGTATGGATCCAATGGGAGGATCAAGGGTTTAATACGAAACCCATGGGAGAATTGATAGGGTTTTTGGAAACCTTTAATTTTGATTCGGATCCGAGTGGGAGGATCCCTGTGAATTTTCCTAATGAAGATTTGCATGAATTGATAATCCATGACGATAATTTTTTTTGGATTTTTTTCATGTGTTTTTGGATGAATTTTTGTATAGAAAAAAAAACGTGATTTTCCGTTTTTTTGAAAAAAATTTCGTTCAAAGAAAAAAAATCGTTAAATGGGGAATTGACGCTGTGTACCAGACGGATGCTGAGAAGGTGAGCCATCTCAGAATCCGTTTGGTCACAGAACCCAGACGGATGTTGAGAAGGTGAGCCATCTCAGAATTCGTTGGGTCACAGAAGCCAGACGGACTCTCAGATGGTGCGCCATCTCAGAATCCGTTTGGTCACAGAAGCCAGACGGACTCTCAGATGGTGCGCCATCTCAGAATCTGTCTGGTCACAGAAGCCAGACGGACTCTCAGACGGTGCGCCGTCTTAGAATCCGTCTGGTCACAGAATGCCAGAAGGACTGTCCGTCTGGTGAGACGGCAGTCCGTCTGGGCTGATGGACTCTAGATGGAGAGCCGTCTTAGAATCTGTCTCAGACGGATTGTCAGACGGTGATTCGTCTCAGAATCCGTCTGAACTTTTTGTCCAATTTTGAATGTGTTTCTATTTATTGGACATCTATGGCTCACAATCTATGTGATGTTTGAGCATTAAGGGCCTAATGGGGCCTAGTGAGAGCTAATGAGGTAGAAGTGTTCTGTGTGAACCACCTCATAGCTTGAACATGATTGAATGTTTTATTTTAATAAAACTATTTTTTATTTATGGGTCTATCAATCATGTTTCTTGCACAGAATGAAGCTAGTGTAAAAGTCTATGTGGGTTTGCATGAGAATTTGATTGAATGTTTTTTTAGCATCTCTTTTGGTTTAAGTGCTTATCCCATAGGTTGACTATGCTAGTGTGATTTTTTGTTGCATGAGTTGTGTTTTATGCTAGATTTATTGAACTCATTCTTGTATGTAATGTCTCTAGAATAAATGGCTGCTACCAAGAGCATTGTTGCTAACTTCGCGAAAGGAGATAAACCGAATGAGAGGTATTATGACCTTTGGCACCGAAAGGTGCAGTATCTCCTAGAAGAATAGAACATGCTGGAAACCGTAAACTAGACCATGTCCCCACCTGAGGAAGGTACCACTGCACAATATAGCAGGAACCTTGAGCTTTACAATGCCTGGAAGAGGAAAGACAGGGTAGCCAGGATTACAATCCTGAGCTCCATGAGGGATGACCTGATGCTTCGTTATGAGAAGCATAGGACTGCAAAGTCTTTGTGGGAGGCTGTGAAGTTCCAGTATGGAGGGACTTCCACCACAAGAGGCCGCCAGCTCGGACTCACCTTTGACGGTTATAAGATGCGCCAGGGTCACACCATGAGGCAGCATATAACCATCATGTCTAAAATGATTAGTGAGTTGAGCGAATGTGGGCGCCAGAAGACTGATGAGGAGCAAGTCTTCGCAGTCATCAGGTCATTGCCAAAGACTTGGGAGCATATGAAGATCTTCTTGACTCATGTTGATGAGGTCAAGACATTTGATCAAGCTGCCAAGCACCTTGAGCTAGAGGAGGATCGGATGTTGGCCGATGTCCCTCACACTGAAGTAGTTGCTGCTTGAAGCAAGCACTAGTAAGGGTGCGAGGCTTCAAGCGCAAGAAGGAGAGAGCTCAACCTCGGTGGTCTAAGCAAAGTAACGGAGGTGGGAACAGAAACAAGAGTGGTTTATGAGACATGGTTTTAGAGTTGTATTTGAAAACAATTCTTTGGTTTTGTATCCCGGGTGATACGGTTTATGCTTATGGTTTTCTTGACGAATGGTTTCATTGTATTGGATACAATTGATTATTCATTTAATTCTAGTAGTGCTTTTGTTTGCCAAGATACTTGTGTGTATTGATTCTAATTTGTGGCATGCTAGACTAAGACATATTGGCTTAGATAGGATGAACAGGTTGGCAAGAGAAGGTCTCTTAGGCCAAGGTTCACTATCTGATTTGCCAACCTGTGAGTCATGTCTAGCAGGAAAAGCAACTAGAAAACCATTTGAAAAGGCTTTGAGAGCCTCTCTTCCTTTAGAACTTATCCATTCAGATGTGTGTGGACCCATGAATGTGCATACTAGAAAAGGACAGTCATATTTCATCACATTCATAGATGACTATACAAGGTATGGTCACATTTATCTAATTTCTCATAAGTCAGAAGCTCTGGAATGTTTTAAGAAATTCATGAGCTTGGTTGAGAATCGATTAGATAAAAGGATTAAAACTCTTAGAACGGATAGAGGAAGAGAGTATCTCTCCGATATGTTCAAAGGGTTATGTGATGAAAAGGGGATATCTAGACAACTTACTATTCCAAGGACTCCACAGACAAAATGGGGTTGCTTGAGAGGAGGAATAGAACCTTGCTAGACATGGTGAGATCCATGATGGTGCGGGGCAAATCTACCCATCTCTTATTGGGGAGATGCTTTGCTGACTGCGGCCTATATCCTCAACAGAGTTCCAACCAAATCGGTTCCTTCCACACCATATGAGTTGTGGACCGGAAGGAAGCCAGATTTGAGTTACTTGCGCGCATGGGGATGTGCAGCATATGTTCACTCTACTTCTCACCAATATGGAAAGCTTGGACCCAGAGGAAGAAAGTGTATCTTTGTGAGATATTCCGAACCCTCAAAGGGCCATGTCTTCATTGGACTAGATGAGAGTGAGAGGAGAACGGAACTTGAGTCTAGGGATGCAACATTCTTGGAGAATGATTTTCCATCTCTTTCGGGAGTTAACAAAGAATCATTGGAATTCTTTGAGATACAAGATAGTGGTCTTGTCACTCCGGGGATTCGGATTCCGGATAATGAACACTGGGGTTCATCCGGAAGATCCTAGTGGGAGTGGGAGTGCAGATGTGATAGCTACCTTAGACGGTGAGCAATCGACATGCACTTGCGCCGTAGTAGGCGCGGGCTAGTTCCTCGTCGACGTTTCGACATAGAGGATGAAGCCTACATGGTAACTCCTGAAGAGATCGGCCGTGAGATGATTTCGGTTGATGAGCATGAACCAAAGAGCGTGCGGGAAGCTCTTGCGGGGTCAAGCTCAAAGGAATGGTTAAAAGCAATAAAGGAAGAGTTGGAGTCGATGAAAGTTAATCATGTCTCGGGACTTGGTTGACTTGCCGCCGGGCCGAAAGGCGATTGGGAACAAGTGGGTTCTCAAGATCAAAAGAAAGGCGGATGGATCTATTGAGAGATTCAAGGCTCGTTTAGTGGCTAAGGGCTACACCCAACGAGAGGGCGTTGATTATGAGGAAACTTTTTCCCCTGTGGTTAGGTTTGCCTCAATTCGCCTCATGCTAGCCATTGTTGCTCAGTTGGACTTGGAGCTTTATCAGATGGATGTAAAAACTGCTTTTCTCAATGGAGAACTTGAGGAAGAGATCTATATGGATCAACCTCAAGGCTTTGAAGCACATGGACTTGAGCGCAAAGTGTGCAAGCTTAAGAAGTCCATATATGGCTTAAAGCAAGCATCTAGACAGTGGAATGTGCGCTTCCACCAAGCTATGATGGAAAATGGTTTTTCCATGCTTGAGGAAGACCACCGTGTTTACACCAAGAGATCCGATAATAATTATGTCATTCTGACACTATACGTAGATGACATACTTATGGCTAGCAATAGCAAGGAGCTATTGGAAACCATTAAGAAATGGTTGTCCTCCGTATTTGATATGAAGGACATGGGTGAAGCAAGCTATGTGCTTGGTGTCAAGATTGTCGAGAAATAGGCAAAAGAGATTACTTGGGTTTATCTCAAGAGACCTATATTGACAATGTCTTGACGAGATACCGAGATGCACAACTGCAAACCAATTGATACTCCGATGGAGAAGGGTTTGCATTTGAGCCTTGATATGGGTCCTAAGACTCCTGAGGAGAAAACCAAGATGGAAAGAGTTCCATATTCCAGTGCAGTGGGTAGCCTAATGTACGCTATGATGTGTACTAGGCCGGATATTTGTTATGCAGTGGGTTTAGTTAGTCGATACCAATCAAACCCAGGCATAGAGCACTGGAAAGCAGTCAAGAGGATATTGAGATATCTCAGAGGAACGAGTAACTACATGTTGTGTTACCAAGGATCGAATTTGCGGTTAGTTGGCTATAGTGATGCCGACTAGGCTGGAGACATCGATGAGTGCAAATCAACCTCTGGATATGCTTTCTTGCTGAATGGCGAGGCCATTTCGTGGTGTAGCAAGAAGCAGGCTTGTATATCCCTCTCGACCATGGAAGCGAGTATGTGGCATACTCAGCTGCGGTTCAAGAGGCTGTTTGGTTGAGGAGATTCCTTCGACATACTGGGATTGTGATGACATCCAAAGAGGCTGCCCTTGTCTACTGTGATAGTACGGCAGCTCTTAGCTATGCCAAGGACCCCAAGTATCATGGGAAGACCAAACATATACAGTTGAGATATCACTTTGTTAGAGACATTACATCAAGAAAGAAAGTTGTACTTAAGCACATATCTACTAGTTTGATGGTAGCTGACCCTCTTACCAAACCTATAGCCAAGGATGTTTTTTATTTCTCATATAAAATCCTTGGGCTTGCGTAGATTGTGACTTATTTTTGTACTGAGACTTTCTTATTAATGAGTAATATGAGTTCATTCCAGCATTTATTCTTATTCACTTTCTGTGTGATTGTGTTTCTTCTAGCATAAAACAAGATATGTCAATAGGCAAGAGAATGGCTCACTCACACGAGCATTCGCCTCTGGCGCCTTGGAGGCGAGCGAGAGATGAGACGGATTGTGAATGACTTTGTGTAGGTCAATTCATAATCATGATGTCGCCTTGATTTGGAACCAAGATGAGTTTCTCTATTGTGAAGAGAATCGACATGAATGTTCCCACTATTCATGTTGCCTATAAGAGCCAAGTGCGAGTACTTTATGTGGCGCTAGGGTGGCGACAATAAAGAAACTCGGGTTAGGCGCAAGAGGTTGCGACTAGACTAAGACCTGTATGGTGTTGAGATGGACATACGTTCTATTGTATATAGAATGCTCCACCATAGCACATATATCATACTATGTGTGCTTAGCGATCATTGGAAATAAGAGGATGGATCCCTGCTCCTCTCATTGTGTGAGTCCTGGACCTTATGGTCCATTAGTGTTCTTAGTGACTTTCGACGACATCATGAAACGAAGGGTTGATGTGGCTACTTTGGGGTGTTACCTATGGTCATGATTGATTCGACCTAAAGGGGCACTACCGGGAAAGGAGTCAATCCTAAGTGTAGTGATGGTGCAGGGCGAAAGGAAAGGTTTGATTCAACTTGCACCCTAAAAAGTGTTTGCTTGGCGCCAACTGTATGTGTTACGGTAGTGAACATTTTAAGGACAAGAAGGTGATCTCTCGGAGGGATCGAGATACCTTTAGTACCGGTGAGTTTGAATAAACCTAGGACAACTGTGTTATACTAATGCTTATTTGATTTGTTTCTATGAGTGATGTGCCATTCGGCCTTCCGGGGAAGGTTTCTAGTTTGGGGCTCACGCGTGCGGAGTATATCACCGGTCGCACAACCCATTTTGCCGGTATGACTTGTGGATATTAGTGTCCGGGACACGGGTGGTCTATGTATCCGGGATACATAGTGAAGAGATCAATATATATGTATATACGGGATATGCATGTGTGTCCGGGACACAAGAGGTCTATGTATCCGGGATACATAGCAGAGAGATTGAATCCGTATATCCCGGGATATACAAGTGTGTCTCGGGACATATTGAAAGATTAACACTTGCCCTTGTGCAAGTGGGAGATGTTGGAATTTATTAATTTGATTAATAAATTAAATGCCCAAGGGCAATATTGGAAACTCACTATTAGGGCGGTTACAAAATAGGGTTATATATTTTGGTAACCACCGCATTAGTGAGTAAGTGACTGAGTGATTCATTCGCACGAGCGAATCTCTGAGAAACGGCGGCTCCATCTCTCTCTCCCTCTCTCTTAGAATTGCAGGCTTAGAAATTCTTCTTTCCTAGTATTTGATCTTCATTCCATTAATCCACGGCATTTGGGTTGTGGATATTATTCCCTTTCCCTGTGATTGTGGAATCTCGCCGGTAAATCTTTGGTGGTGGAACGAGAACGTGGATCTAGACTTCCGCTGCGAATACTTCAAGTAAGGGAAAGCAAATCCAGGTAAGGAATTTTCCCCCCATCAATTAATTGAATTGAATTACTTTTGATGTATTACCAACGGGGCCGGGGGCCTTTTTTGTTTGGTTGGGGGGGGGGGGGGGGGGCGCGCGCGCGGGCGCGCCCCCTTGAGGGGGGGGGGGGGGTGGTTGGGGGCGCGCGGGGGGGGGCCGGGGGGCAGGGGGGGGGGGGGGGGGGGGGGGGGGCCGCGGCCCCCCCCCCTCCCCATCTTCCGGGGGGCCGGGGCCCGGGGGGGGGGGGGGGGGGGGGGGGGGGGGGGGGGGGGGGGGGGGGCCCCCCCCCCCGGGCAATCACTCTGGAGTTTGAAAACAAAATCCAAATTTGTCGGAACCGGAGAGACGCAGAAGCGAAAAAAGCTGAATGGTGAAGATTCTATCACCTATGGCGAGGAGGATGAAAGAGGTGTCTGTTTACCTCATGATGATGCAATAGTCATCAAGGTAGAAATTGCACGTCGGGAAGTGCATAGAGTTTTGGTTGATACAGGGTCTTCAACTGACCTAATTTCTTATGAAGTGTATCAAAAATTGAAGGTGGATCAGGACTTGATGGAACCTTCATCCACACGTCTATATGGTTTTGCAGGGTCATCTGCGGTGGCAGAAGGATCTGTCCAGTTGGACTTATCTATTGGAAGTTTTCCTAAGGAAACAACCGTTCGAATCAATTTTTTGGTGGTTCGGGAACTGCCAGCTTATAATGTTATCCTCGGGCGACCATCTTTATCCAAGATAGGTGCTATTGTTTCAACAAAACACACCGAAGATAAAATTCCCGACTGATATGGGAATTGGTCAAGTCTCCTCTGACCAGAGGATCTCTTGGCAATGTTACGTTGCCTATTTAAAAGACAAGGAGGGCCTGAGGAAGGTAACTGCCCTACCTATAGAAGTTCGAGACAATCGGGAAGAAGCAGAGATGCAAAGACCCGAACCAGTGGAGAAGCTGGAACAAATCCAGCTGTGTACCGAGGATGAGAAAAAGATTACTTATATCAGGTCTGAACAGTTGGAGGAATTCAAAGATGAGTTAAAGTTATTTCTTCAACAGAATAAAGACGTATTTGCATGGTCTGCTGAAGACATGCCAGGAATCGATCGGGCTATCGCAGAGCATAAACTCTGGATAGATTCGAAGGTGAAACCAGTGATACAAAAAAGGAGAAATTTCTCCATTGAAAAGTATGAAGCCGTTCGTGGTGAAGTTGAAAAACTCAAGGATTCTGGTTTCATACAACCAATTGAATGCCCGACTTGGTTGGCCAACGTGGTAATGGTAAAAAAGGCGAATGGGAAGTGGAGGATGTGTACAGACTACACAGATCTCAACAAAGCTTGCCCTAAAGATTGTTATCCTTTACCTCGGATTGACCTCTTGATAGATGCGACTGCAGGATATGAAACTCAAGTTTCATGGATGCCTACTCAAGGTATAATCAGATCCTTATGAATAAGGAGGATGAGAAGTTTACAGCTTTCATGACTGATCGTGAAAGCTACTATTATAAGGTCATGCCTTTTGGCCTGAAAAATGCAGGAGCTACATATCAGAGGGCCGTCAACAAGATTTTCAAAGATTTGATAGGGAAGAATGTTGAAGCTTATGTTGACGACATTCTTGTAAAGAGCTTTACAAAAGCAAATCATATTGCAGATTTGACTGAGGTATTCTCAGTATTGCGAAAATATCAAATGAAGCTGAATCCAGAAAAGTGCGCTTTTGGAGTTTCTTCAGGAAAATTTTTGGGCTTCATGGTGTCACAGAGAGGAATTGAGGCTAATCCTACCAAAATACAAGCTCTGGTTGATATGGAGGCTCCCAAAACTGTTCGTGATGTGCAATGTTTAACAGGGAGAGTTGCTGCTTTGAATCGATTCATCTCCAAGTTTGGAGAAAAGTGTTTGCCTTTCTTCAAGGCACTCAAAGATTTGAGGGGCAGCAAGGAAGCAAAATGGACCGAAGAATGCCAGAAAGCTTTCGAGGAGTTAAAAGAAGCACTCGAACAACCACCGATCTTGTCCAGACCAGAGAAGGGGGAAATATTACAGCTATATCTAGCGACATCCCTTTCAGCGGTCAGTGCAGTACTTGTTCGTGAGAAGGATAAAAAACAGTGGCCGATTTACTATGTGAGCCATGTGTTGCTAGATGCGGAGACAAGATATTCGCAGATTGAGAAGCAGGCTCTGGCTCTCATGATGGCCGCCAGGAAGCTAAGGCCATACTTTCAGGCTCATCCAATTGAGGTATTTACAACTTTTCCTCTTAGTAAAGTTCTTAATAAACCTAATTTATCTGGAAGGATGGTGTCCTGGTCGGTTGAACTCAGCGAGTTCCAAGTGAGCTTTAAGCCCAGAACCGCAATCAAGGCTCAGGCGCTAGCCGATTTTGTAGTAGAAACTACTACACCGGTGGAATCCACCATCAAGGATCCCATTATACCAACCACTTGGGAGGTATATGTGGATGGTTCGAGTAATAAAGATGGAGCAGGAGCTGGAATTCTATTAAAAAGTCCAGCAGGATTTATTATTCGATATGCTTTGAGATTTGCATTTGAAGCAAGTAATAACGAAGCGAGAATATGAGGCTCTGATAGCTGAACTTCGGTTGTCAAAAGCATTGTCTATTGCAGATGTTACTATTTATAGTGACTCTCAACTTATAGTCAACCAAGTCCAGGGGGAGTATGGTATTAAAGAACCACGCTTGCAGAAATATCAAAAGATAGTGCATGCATTTCAAAACCAATTTCGGAATTTGAAGATATCTCAGATTTCAAGGAATGAAAATTCAGTGGCAGATGAGCTATCCCGACTAGCCAATGCCAAAGAAAAGAATCTAGACCCTTCAGTCTATATTGAAGAAATAACTTTTCCAAGTTATCATGAGAAAGAAATTTCTTATATTGAAGCAGAGCGTTGCTGGATGGATCCGATAATCGAGTATCTGAGAGATGACAAATTACCTGAGGATACGAAAGAGGCAAGGTTGATCAAGATACGATCAGCGAGATTTGTCATTCAGAATGGGAGACTATACAAAAGATCTTATTCTGGACCCCTTATGAGATGTATAGGCCCCGAAGGAGCAAAATCAGCTTTGGCTGAGGTTCATGAAGGAATTTGTGGAGCTCACATGGGTGGACGAGCCCTGGCCCACAAAATTCTAAGACTTGGGTTATATTGGCCTAAGATCCAAGAGGCTGCTATGGAATATGTTCGTCGGTGTGGTAACTGTCAAATTCATGCTACAGTATCGAAGCACTCGGCGGAAACCATGACTTCAATTCTAGATCCCATTCCCTTTGCGATGTGGGGAATTGATATCATGGGCAAATTCACCAAGGCGTCAGGCGGACGAGAATATCTGATAGTAGCAAGCTAGTGTACTGGCAACAATTACTGAGAAAAAAGTGGAGAAATTCGTGCTTGAGTCAATCATATATCGCTTTGGGATTCCAAAGATTATCGTCACTGACCATGGTACTCAGTTCGACTGTCCGCAATTTGAGCAATTTTGTGGAACATATATGATCGAGCATCGTATGTCCTCAGTGGCATACCCCCAGACCAATGGACAGGTAGAGGTTACTAACCGAACGCTACTGGAAGGAATAAAGAGAAGACTCGAAGCTGACAAGGCTTCTTGGGTCGAAGAACTTCATAATGTACTGTGGGCCTATAGAACTACGGTTCGAACACCCACAGGAGAAACTCCATTCAGGTTGGCATATGGATCCGAAGCATTGGCACCAGTGGAGATAATGGCGGGGACATTATGGGATCGAGAGTTCGAGGAAAAAGCAAATGAGCAAGGACTGCTTGATAGTCTTGATCTGTTGGACGAGGTTCGGGCAAAAGCAATAGCACGAACTCAACATTATCAAATAAGGATAGCGTCTCATTATAATACTCGAGTGAAGAATCATCGGTACTTAGCCGGAGATTTGGTGTTGAGAAACACCTTAGCTTCTGACCCACGTCACCAAAGGAAACTGGCCCTTCCTGGGAAGGACCTTATATGGTTGTAAAACCAGTTGCTTCAGGAGCCTACAGGCTGAAGAACATCAACACCCAAAAATAGTTAGATCGTTCGTGGAATGCCAGGCATCTCAAAAAGTTTTATCCTTGATGATGATTTCAATTTTGTTCGCAATGTAAATATTTTCAACTCAATCAATGCAATTTTTGGCTTTCAACAAATTATCATTTGATTGGAGGGTATCATACACCACATTCAAGAACAAGATCCAATTATAAGGCATCGAATGAAAATCCGTGTGGGTCCTTCAACACTTATGGATTTTTTTCGGAATTTCTTAACTTGAGGCATCGGATGAAAATCCGAGTGAGTTCCTTCTGCAAGGCGTCGGTTTGAAACCCGAGTAAGTTCCTTCAAGACTTATTGAAACCCGAGTAAGTTCCTTCAAGACTTATTGAGGGCTAGATTAGGAAAGCCCCATCCTTGATTAGATTCTCAAGTCAAACTGTTGCAAACCATCATATTGTACAAGGCACTAAAACACCAAAAATCATATATAACAGCACTTGAAAACACCAAAAATCATATATAACTAGGGCTGAAACTGGGCCGGGCTTTTGCAATCCCAAGCCTAGCCCTATATGTTCTAATCTGAGCCCATTCCTGCCCTGACCCTAGTTCAGGGTCAGGGCCAAGGATTATTGTCTAGCCCTAAGCCCTACAGGGCCAAGCCAAGCCCATTCCTGCCCTAATTGGCCCTAATTGGGCCAGGTTGGGATGGGTTAGCCCTGATTGGCCCTGGCCCTGGCCCTAACCCTGATTGGTCTTAGCCCTAGCCTTAATTGGTCCTATCCTTGGACCTAAAATATCAAATGTAAATTCATAAAAAAAAAAGAAGAAAATATCATAAGTAAACTAAAAATAAAATTCATAGAAATATAAGATGATTCAAGCTCATACAAATTACAAAATGATAAAATAGTCAATAAGTTGATAGTGTTGCTTTAAACATAAATAAATTCATACTCTATAATTCTATATTGATATCTGAAAGTCTCTCATTGCTTTGATGATGGAAATTGAAAACCTCTTCCATTATTTTGGTGATGGAAATTGAAAATCCCTCTCATTGATATCCTTATTCAACAAAAAATATTCAAAACTTTGTTAACAAGTAAATCAACGATAATTTAGCATTGATATTTTTTTCTTCGTTAAAGAAAATTATATTTTATTTACAAACTTAGCTATTTGTCCTTAATAATTTTTTTTCTTGAAATATCACATTGGAGGCAAAAGAAAGATGTCTATATTCATGATGAGAAGTTGGGGTGTAGATTTGTTAGATATTAATTCTCTATATACTAGCTTTTATTATTTATAATATATTATCTCGCCTTAATCCCTTAATCCCAAAAAAATATCAATGATTTTTTGGAACTAAAAATGACTTAGTTCAAAAAATATTCTAAAATTATCTTAAAAATAACATAAAAAGTGAACTCATAGTCTAATACGATCAAAATGCCTGAAGGTCAAAGTCGAAACTTATAGTTATATCAATGTTAATGTGAAGAGTAGGGTAAAAATTGACACGTGTCCAATATTCACCCATGTGGATTATAATTAACTCCTCTATGGGTGGAAGGTCCGGACTCAAATTAGGGCCAAAATCATGGGCCTAGATCAAGGCCAAGATTAGGGTCAGAATTAAGGCCAAAATTAGGGCCAAGATCAGGGTCGAGATTAGGTCAAAATCAGGGCCAAATCAAAGCCAAAATCAGGTAGGGCCAAGATTAGGGTCAAAATCAGAGATAGGCCAGGATGGGCTGGGCGGGCCAGAGAGTAATCCCAGGCCCGCCCTTGGCCCTAGTTCAGGGCTAGAATATTTTGGCCCAACCTGCCCTTAGGGCCAAAATATTTAGCCGAAGCCCTATTCGGGCTCAGGGTGGGCTTAGGGTGGGTCAGAGCCGCCAGGGCCAAACTTGCACCCCTATATATAACAACACTTGATATCTAAATCCTTGAACCAAAAAAAAAAAGGGATAAATGCTAGAATTACAACAGATGAGAGAGATGCTTTAGGGTTAACTTATTGAAAGGGTATCACTTAAATTGTTATTCAATTGATGGATCCACATTTTCTACAATTTGCAATCTTGTAATTTTCTACAATCATTTATTAGGACTGTGACACGTGGTAATTAATTATCCAACGACCACAGTTAAAACCCATATTAAAAAAAAAAAACTAACCTTCTCCTATTATTTTCCCCCTATTTTTGCTTCTCTTTCCTCACTTCATGGGGAAATATTTCCACCATTACTCTCTCTTTCCACAATTTCGTTCCTTCTCCTTATTCAATTTAGTCACTACATTCATATACATCTTCTTCAATTTTTTTCATCTTCTTTCTTCAATCCAATCATTAATAATGTGAATGACCTCGTTTTAAGTTTTAAAAATGGAGTTCATAAAGTTTTCACAGTGGATCCTCTTCCCTCCCAATGTGATTAGCCACTTTGGAACAAGAAAGGAAGGAAAAAAAAGAAGAAAAAAAGAAGAAAAAAAAAGAGAGAGGAAAAGAATTCAGAATTTGGAAGAAATCTTGGATTTTACTACCACATGAGGACAATGTGCTAGTAAATCCCCTCTCCTCCTCCCCACACCCCCCCACAACAAAACTTGAGTCTGGATCACCTTTCCCTTAGGGGACAACAATGTACTCCCTTGACCATTTTTAACCACATAAGTAGGGGATGGGGTCCACATGGGACCCATTGGATTCTTATTTTTATTTTTACTTTTAATATTTATAGGTAGAGCCCACTACTATTATGTGGTTAAGACCATCAAGAGGAGTACATTGTTCATCATTGACAGGAAGTGATCTAGACTACCCAAATTTTAGATCAGAACACATAAAACGCGTGACAACTGGAAACAGAATGCTTTGTAGTTCCTGCTCCAACACAATGGTGTGTAAAACCAGGATCTCTCCTCTTCAAAAGCATGGCTAAGAACATATTTTTTCAAATAAAATTGTTGCTTCCAAATTTCTGTCTTCTACGTTCACATGCACTTAGGGATGGGCAGTGGTCATTTTACTCGTATTAGTGGATCCAACTCCTTGTCGGTGCTATTACCCCCCCCCCCCCCCCCCCACAAAAAGAAAAAAAAAACCCTTGTCCGTGCATCTCCTCCCACAAAAACCACACAAATAGGGTTGGATGCCCCCTACTTCCACAGAATGCTACAAAATAAGAGTCCTAGCTGTGACAAGATAGATGAAGTCAGTGAGAAATTTGGGTCGAACATTTTCCATCAAAGACTACAATAACCTATAACTAGGTGCAAAATCTTTAACCATGTAAAAGATAAAGGATTCTAAGTTACCCCAGTGATAGCCAAGGAAACTAGGCATAATTTGAAGCATTTCAGAGTTACATTCTACCGAGTTATCTCAATGACTTAGTATAGGAGAAATGGTTGCTCATCAAGACTCAACACTTTTCTTGTGAGCACGGAGATCATTAAGGCCATGCATGAAACATGTCATCAATTGAATCATAATATGCCTGAATTCTTAGTGTTCCCCCAATGACCTTCCAAAGTAATGACTTCAAAGCTGACTTTATTTTCTAACATTCTAATGTTGTTTAATGTATACCACCTCTCTCCTATATCTTATGTTACTTATAAGCTAATTTTTCATTTGCATTCAAATAAATAAATGCTGACCTCATGAAAATCACGTTTAAGATAAGTAATTGATACTAAAGTAATGTGCACAAGTATAGTATTAATTATAGAGTTTTTTTCATGCTGTCCATTTAAGTTGGACCAAAACTCTTGATTAGTTCACTTAAGTAGCTCACATTACATGTTGTTCACACTGGCCCTTTTCAAAAATTACAAGTTCCCCACAATTACTTTTCTATTAACTTGGAAACTGAAATGACCATTTTGCCCATGGTATGAAGGAAAATATAAGGGTTTATTTTTTTTATTTTTTTCCCCTTTTACAAAATCTCACTTAATTAATTTTTTCATATTTACGGAAAAAACTCCCTGTTCATAGCTGGAATCCAAAGAGCTTGAAGAAGAATTCAACAAAGAAGAATTTCGATCATTCCTTAGTTTTGTTCCCAAGGTCGTAGATTCTCCGAGTCAATTCACATTGGTAATAACTATCTTTTTATCGAATTGTACTAAAAATTTTGCCTATTTTTTGTGTTGAATGCAAACCGAAAATAATAGTATTAGCTTCCATGGTCACACTGAAAATATTTAACTGTTGGGTTTGGGTGTCTTGTATTCTGTGGGCCCATGTAATTATGGTTTTGGTTGTATTTGTAATTGAAACAGGGTTTGAGTCAATTACTATTACAGGGGTAATATTGTAATTACATTGGGATTAGGGTTTTAGGTTTCCCTATAAATAGTCTCTGTAGTATAACCTATAGGTATCATCTCTGTAGAAGATTGGGAATCAATCCCTGTAGGGGATTGGAGAAACCCATCCTGAGGATAAGGTATCCTCAGGATGGGGGCAAGCAAAGGGTAGCACTTTGTGGGTGTGAGAGTGGTGTGAGTTTTTCTGGAAATAGTGGAACTCTTTTTCTCTCAGGTGGACGTAGGCATGGTTTTGCCGAACCACGTTAAATTCCCCTTATGTGTTTTGCTTATGTTCTTCTCTGTTTGTAGTTGTGCATCCATTATCCCTAACAAGTGATATCCGAGCGAGGTTCGTTGGATCGTCGCCGGAAGTGTGTGAAGATCCAGAAAGATGATAGGTGGCAGGAGAACAGAGAATGCTTCCACGGATTGATCGAAGGTACGATTCTAGATCCAGAATCGTGAAGTATTTTTTAATTTTTTTTTCTTGTAGTTTGATCGAATCTGATGTAAAAAAGAAAAGAAAAAAGAAGGGAGCGGTCCAACTTTGGATCGTAGTTGTTCGGTGAAGTTTTTTTTTTATTATTATTTCATATGCTTTGAGGGGATTTGATCAAAGGGAGAAAGAAAGAAAGAAATAAATAAATAAAAAAAGGTTGAGCGGCATTGTCGACCGTGAAGAAGAACCGAAGAAAAGGTTTTCGAAGTTTTTTTAAAAAATTTTTTCTTGGTTTTTTATGTAATACTTATTACATTGGTTTGTTGAGGAAAAAAAAAGAAAAAAAAAAAAATTGAAAACAGTTAGAGAGAGGAAGGTGAAAAAGTGGAAAAAAAAAAAGTTCGGTTGAAAAAAAAAAGGACGGAAAAAAGGGAAAGTTTTATTTATTTATTATCGGATCCGTATCGTACAATTGTTTCCACAGGATTTTGTGTGAATGTATTTTGTACGGAGTTAGGTATTCCTAAGGTTTTTGGGCGTTCCGGACTCAATGGAAGTGACGGATTGAGGAGATTTCGCTTCGTTGGTATTGATTTTGTGAGTTCGTATGGAAATCAATGGTGAGGTTCTTTCAGTTGATTGATGAGTATGAAAGCTACAGATCAGGAAAACTTTACAGGCTTGCAGGGAGTGTTGAAACAGGTGGAGCTCTAGTTGACACTTTGGCAAGGGGTACAGGTAGACAAAATTTGCAGGTTGTTCAGGCGAAAAACAAGGGCAAATCTGAAAAGAGGCGAGTGACTTTCGCTTTGGATTTGGTGAGCGGCAGTGATCTCTCGAAGCCGGCTGTGACAAGAGAGATGGAGCCACATCACGTCGTATAACGGTGATGAGTTGTACAGGACGCCCCAGGTGGGGGTGTGTGAGGGGATGTGGGTCATGCGGTAAGGTGTGGTGGATACACAGAGACGGGTGATTGCAGAGAGACATCATCAATGGTTTTCTTCAATGTGGTTTGCAGAATTCAAGCCAAGGTGAAGATTGTTGGTTTGGGTGTCTTGTATTCTATGGGCCCATGTAATTATGGTTTTGGTTGTATTTATAATTGAAACAGGGTTTGTGTCAATTACTATTACTGGGGTAACATTGGGATTAGGTTTTAGGTTTCCCTATAAATAGTCTCTGAGATAACCTATAGGTATCAATCTACTACGGAGATTGAGAATCAAGCAAATGGTAGGACTTTGTGGGTGTGAGACTGGTGTGAGGTTTCTTGGAAATAGTGGAACTCTTTTTCTCTTAGTGGAACTATTTTTCTCTCTGTTGGACGTAGGCATGGTTTTGCTCGTTAAATTCCCCTTGTGTGTTTTGCTTGTGTTTTTCTCCGTTCGTGGTTGTGCATCCATTATCCCTAACATTAACCCTACTTACCATCAATGTATGATTTTGAGGATTGAGAGTGGATTGCATATGAGACGAGACTTTGGTAGATCTTTTGATTCCTTTCTGTCCCTCCTTATGTGTTCCTCCATTGTATGCTAACGTTCAATACTATGTGATATATTTTTAAACTTAAAATCCAGAGTTGAAGATTTCCAACGGAGTACGATATTCCCTGTCCATCCATTGCTCGATCAAAAGCAAGCTCTTTGATTTGCTCTCATCGTCTCCAACTGCAGCTGAAGAAGAACAAGAAGAAGAAAAGATCTTCGTTTTCTTCGGGCTACCTGCAGTGAACAGAGAATTGATAAAGCTAGTGAGACGACTATCAGGGGAGATGGGTTACTTCATCTTCTTTAGATCACCATAGATCTTTAAAGCTCTGGATTTTGTCTTGGTGAAACCACTTTCATGTTTCAGCTTCTGCTGAGGAACAGAGTTGCTTCTCTGCTGGAAACGTGCATCAGAATCATTGAACTTCTTCGGTTGCTATTGTTAATGGCGTAGAGGTTTCTCCGATCGAACAGGAACCGCAGTTCGATCTGGTTTCAGACCTGAAGATCTCGAAAACCGAGATCTGCATTCTCAAACATCCTTTTTGAAGGTAACGGCATGGTCGATTCTGCAAAACCTCTTTTTTGAAGATTCATCACCACTCAGAAGAACTCTCGATCGGTTTGATCTGGCTCTCAACGTTTTTGGTTTTGCTTAGGAATTGAGAAGGACGGAGATCTTGTCTTGAGCACAAACCCACATGTTGCAAAGAGAGATTTTCCCGGCAGAGAGAGAGATTTTTCCCCGCCAGGAATGGTGGTGGCTATTTTCCAGCAGGGGCCAACGTGAATCATGTCAGTTAGGTAGTTTTCTATTTTTTATTTATTTTTTATTATTAAGTAAAGTTTGGTAAAAATACAAATTTACATTTATATTTCATTTCACCCAATCGGCAAAATAGACATTTTAATTTCAAAATTAGCAGAAAAATAACAGCAAGCAACTAAAAATTTTCAAAAAGAACCATTGTGGACAGCACATAATTTTTGCTACTTAATCAACAATTTTGGTCTAACTTAAATGGACAACATGAAAAAAAAAAACTCTTAATAATATCTATGTAGATATTCTTATATGTCTATATTTCATTGGTAGAGCATGACTTATGTTAGCATTTTTCTCTAAATCTTACTTTAGTGGTGCGTCTAACGTGCTGGTACCTATGGTGCTCACCGTTGAATGCACGCTACGTGAATTTGATTAAATATAGATAGCATGTTATCCTTTTGCCTCATTTTATTTATATTCTTATGAAAGAAAGGGAGGTAATCTTCCAATGAAGACTTAGATAATAATTGTGCGTGTTTTTACTTAGTTAAAAATTTTGCACGTTTTACGAGTTTATCAGGTGGATTTTGCTTTATTGTACAAATGCGTAGCACTAAGCTGCCTACGGTCCAGATCTAAAGTGGATCTTGACCACCCGTTTGTGTTTTTTTTTTGGGTTGTAGGGTGTAGTTCAAAATAAATAAAAAAACCAAAACGGGTGGTTGACCACCAGAAATCGTACAGACCATAGGCAGCTCAGTGCTACACATTAATCGCACAGCACTGAAGCAAAATCCTTATCAGGTTGTTTGGGGGAAGAGACACCAGACAGATCAACTATAATTCGTGGGTTCACTGGTCCCCAAGAATTTTTTTGCATTTTATAATCTATGATTGTACCAATCCTTGCCGCCCATATATACAAGTATGATTTACATTCAAACTAAATGCAAAATAGATGCTTAGGAATCTTAAGCTGAGATAACCCCTGGAAGTTCAACAAGTTCTTCATATGAATGGTGCGGATGGAGAAACAAGCTATGCCAGCAACTCCCAACTTCAGGTACTCTAATTCTTTTATTTTTATTCCATTCGAGCAACTAAGCATGAACTTGTTTTATCTTCCAGAAACTAGGGATAACCAGGGCAAAAGCACTGTTAATTCAAAGTATTTCAGATTTGTATTCTACAAAGTTATCTCGATGTCTAAGGATAGTAGATTTGGGTTGCTCATCTGGACCCCACACCTTGCAAGTGATCACAGAGATCATTGAAGTGATCTACAAAACATGTGATCAGTTGAATTGTAAAACGCCGGAATTCCTAGTGTTCCTCAATGATCTTCCAAGTAATGACTTAAACACCATTTTCAGAACCTGGCTAACCTTCTATGGTCAGCTAAAGAAGGATTTTGGTGAAAATTTTGGCCCAATTTCAATAACAGAATTACCCGGTTCTTTCTATGAGAGGCTCTTTCCAAGCAGTACTATAGACTTCTTTCATTCCTCTTACAGCCTTCATTGGCTCTCTCAAGTTTGAAACCTAACTGATACTTACCATGCATGCTCATGTGTTTTAGTATAATTTTTTTAACCATGTATAATGAAAACTATAGGTTCCTCTAGCAGTTGAAAGTAACAATAAGGGAAATATTTACTTGGCAAGGACAAACCCTCCTAGTGTGCTGAAAGCTTACCTAGTGCAATTTCAAAAGGATTTCTCCTTGTTTCTTAGCTTGCGCTCTAAGGAAATAACACTGGGAGGAAGAATGGTGTTGACATTTCTTGGCAGGAGAAGTGAAGATCCTTTTGGCAAAGGGAGTTTCTTTTTGGACCTACTATCTAATTCACTAAATAACTTGGTCATCGAGGTATACATGCTTAATTAATGAATATGTACAATTTTCCTCTTAGTGTTTAGAATTATTACAATTTCTATTATTTTGTTTTAGGGTCTCATTGAGGAAGCCAAAGTGGATTCTTTCAATTTGCCGCTCTATGTGCCTTCTAGCAAAGAATTGGAGAGTATTGTTCTTGCAGAAGGATCCTTTTGTCTTGATCACTTAGAAATATTTGATACTAATTGGGACCCAAGTGATGGTGATGACAACAAGTTAATGTTGGATACCTTTATAAGAGGGCAAAAGGTGACGAAGTGTATAAGAGCTGCTTATGAATCCATGCTTGCCGACCACTTTGGAGACTCTATCATTAGTACCTTATTTAGCAGGTACATGGTGTATGTCAGCAACCACCTCTTAAAGGAAGAGGGTAAGTTTGTTAATTTTGTTATTTCCTTGAGAGAAAAGTGATGTTTTAAGACCCTGAGGATTGTAAAAATATTAATCTTGATCATCTCCTCAAATAATAAGTAGGCACACTTTGGTTATTTCCTCTATAAATGTTAAGGTGATTGTTGGCCGGAGTAGTCATTAATGGTGCATGTCTTAATGTATGTATCTGATTAGTACTCTACACCATCATTGGAAAATTAAGTTTTCATTCAACGACGTTTCTTTGTCAAACCTAATGTGTCGAGCTAGGGCTGCAATTGGGCCAGGCTTTTGCAATCCCAAGCCCAGTCCTATATATTCTAATCTGAGCCCATTCCCACCTTGACCCTAGTTTAGGGCCAAGGATTATTGTCCCTGGCCTTAAGCCCTACAGGGCCAAGCCAAGCCCATTCCTGCCCTAATTGGGCCGGGTCAGGATGGGTTGGCCCTGAGTGACCCTAATTGGCCTTGGCCCTAACCCTGATTGACCCTAATTGGCTCTGGCCTTGGCCCTAACCCCGACCCCGATTGGCCCTGTCACTAGCCCTAATTGTCCCTATCCCTGGCCCTAATTAGCCTTGTCCCTGGCCCTTATTGACCTATCTTGGCCCTAGCCTTAATTGGTCATATTATTGGACCTAAAATAACAAATGTAAATTCAAAAAAAAATAAAAAAAAAATAAAAGTATCATAAGTAAACTAAAAATAAAATTCATAGAAATATAAGATGATTCAATCTCATACAAAATGATAAAATAGTCAATAAGTTGATAATAGCTTTAAACATAAATAAATTCATGGTCCATAATTCTATATTGATCTCTGAAAGTATCTCATTGCTTTGATGATGGAAATTGAAAACCCCTCCCATTGATATCTTTATTCAACAAAAAAATAATCATATTCAAAACTTTGTTAACAAGTAAATCAACGATAATTTAGTTTTGATATTTTTTTCGTAGTTAAAGAAAATTATATTGTAGTTACAAACATAGCTATCTATCCTTAATAAGTTTTTATTTTATATTATATATATATATATATATTGTTTATTTCTCTGAAATATCATATTGGAGGCAAAAGAAAAATGTCAATATTAATGATTAGAAGTTGGGGTGTAGATTTGTTAGGTATTAATTCTCTATATATTAGCTTTTCTTATTTATAATATATTATCTCGCCTTAGTCCAAAAAAAAAAAAAAAATCAATGATTTTTTGGAACTAAAGATGACTTAATTTGAAAAATAAAAATTATCTTAAAAATAATACAAAAAGTGAACTCATAGTCTAATATTATCAAAATGACTGAAGGTTAAAGTCGATTAGGGTAAAAATCTAATGCATGATTAGGGTCAAATTAACATTAAGACTAGAGCCAAAATTAGGGTCAGGATCGGGCCAAAATCAAGTGGATGCTTACTACATTGGTAATGAAGATATAATTTATTTTTATAATTTTTTTACAAAACATGATCATGTTTTTAAAAATTGACAGGTGTCAAATATTCACCCATGTGGATTATAATTAATTCCTCTCCATATAGGTGGAGGGTCCAGACTCAAATCAGGGCCAAAATCATGGGCCTAAAACCAAGATTAGGGCCAATATCAGGGCTAGGATCAGGGCCAAGATCAGGGCCAGAATTAGGGCCAAAATTAAGGCTAGAATCAAGGCCAAGATTAGGGCCAAATTAGGGCCGGGCCGGGATGGGTTGGGCAGGCCAGAGAGTAATCCCAGGCCCGCCCTTGGCCCTAGTTCAGGGCCAGAATATTTTTTTGGGTTGCCAACCCCAATTTCCAAGGCTTTGCCCTGACTAATCTGGAGTTCAACCCAGGTCTCACACCTGGCTGTGGTGGGTGAGTCTCCCAGCGAGGATTTTTTGCATCCACAAGGTTTCGATACCGGAACCTTGCTTAAGCAAACCAAGTTGCTTACCACTTGGACCAACCCCCATTGGTTAGGGCCAAAATCTTAAGCCCAAGCCCTATTCGGGCTCAGGGCGGGTCAGGGCCGCCAGGGCCAAACTTGCACCCCTATGTCGAGCAAGTCTTCTCTTTTTTTCTTCTTTTTCTTACTCTTTTCTTTACATTCCTACTTTCATCATCTTCTATATTCTCAATCTCTAGGCGAAAAGGGACAGATAAGGTTGTGGTGGTTTCATATTGAGAAGAAAAAAAGGAAATAACATTGAAGCCAACATACAAAAGTTGTAAGGTCTGTTTAATTATAGATCTAAATTGTGGTCTATCAATCCTATATGGCCTAATAAAAGTATAAAGAAAACTAGAATCAGTGAGTCTCACATGGCTTAGGTGAAAGTACCAACATGGACATAGTAGGATCTTTTCTTGTCACCTGTTAAACCATGGGAATGTCTTCATGACCCCTAATCAAGTCTCAATTTGTTTTTCTCCAACTTGGACGAGTCACCTAAATCAAAGGACCTATTTGATAACCTATCAGGTGTTTCTGTTTTGAAAAACACCAGAAATAGTTTTAAGTGTTTTTGAAAGTAAAAATCCTTTTTATAGGTGTTTGATAAATTTTGTTTTTAGAAGCAAAAACAGTATTGATAGGTTTTAGCAAAGTTCTCATATTTAAAATGCCAATTTCTATAATACCCTTATATAAACATTATGGTTTGAACCCTTGGACTCAAGTGGACCAAGCGAACCAATACGTTTGATTCAGTCCTAGTTCATGAGTTCATAAGGCACTTCTCGGCAAAATATTTGCTAAGAAGAGCTCCTCATAGTGACGGCCAACTGTCATGATGGACTTTTCGGATGGCCTTCCATTAAGCGTCCGACTAGTTACGTCTTGGCTAAAGTAACGTTGTAAAAGAATTCTGTGTATCTTCTTCCAAACGTCAATCAATGTATTAATTTCCGCATTGAATTCACTAAGATTCATTAAATGTTCATTGCTTGTATGGAAGCTTTTCATTTGCTTAAGGCTTCCTCAAGTATTACACCCTTACGTTTTGTCTACCAAAGTAAGGGATATCTTTCACGTCCATGTGAACATGATTCTGACCACCTGATTCGGTGGGATTGTGCAAAGTTGTCTTGAATCTTCTTCGAGAATATTGGGCGTTTGGTTTGCTGATCAAGCTATTCATCAGAAGCCATCACAACCCTCCATCTGGGATCACGAAATCCAAGGGCTACGATGCATCTTCGCCACCTCAGTGGTATTAACCTGATATATAAGCCAATACTCTACAAGAATTAGGGTAAGTCAAAGAATATTAACTTTGGATATTTATTTTCCTGCAATTATCCAAGGAGATATTCTCTTTTCGTCTTCTTGGAGCATTTACTCCTCCTTACAATGATTCGTGTTCACCGATTCTTGACTTGATCATTGGAGGTGGCTTCTCGTCCTCTAAGACGCCTCACACTCACTTTCTTTGTATCTGAGGAACCAGCCAGGATTGGCTTGATAACGAACCAGTATGTCCATAGTCAAATTTTGGAGCAACATCCTCTCTCTAAAATTGTTCAATCCTTCTAACACCAAGATCATTAGTTTGCCTCAATACTATGTCATTTGAATATCTATTTACATGGTGCAGTGCAAACTTGGATGAGCCAACCTGGAGATCATATACGTATGGCTTTACAATGTCCTCATGTTTCTTAAAAATGGTTAGTATATAGAAATCGACATCAAACCCTAGTGGTGCCATCTTCCCAAATGATTGTGCTGTAAATGTTATTGAAGAACATATCCAAGTAGCTATATTCATCTGGATCTATAAATTTTTCCATGATTTTCACACTATAGTTGTATACCACCTAATCTATTGAGCATGAGTGATCTTATATGTGGATCCAAAAAGACTTACACCACAAAAACAAGATAGGACTTGATGCATGTAAAACAGATCTTATTTTGAAAATCTAAGGGCGCGTTTGATAACGTTCTTAAAAAACATTTTTGGCGTTCTTCTGTTCTTTGGGAACGGAAGAACGGGTCAGAGGCGTTTGATAAAACGGTTCATTCTTCTGTTCTTTAAGAACGGATCGGCTAGAAAAGTGTTCTAAAGAACGCTTTTTGCAGAACATAAAAAAGATGTTTTTACCAAAGAATAGAAACAAAAGTGATAAAATTGGTTCAAATTGAAGCCTTAGAACAAGTTTATCAAACACCAACTTATTTTTCAAAAAAAAAAAAAAAAAAAAACAGCAACATATTCTATTAGTGTTCTAAAAATATTTTCAGAATGGATTTATCAAACGCCCATTTTCAAGCAAAGAACAGTTTTTTAGCACAGAAACATTAAAAAATGGTTTTGCATAAGAACTGATTTCTCAGAACAAAAACGTTACCAAACGCATAGTAACTTGATGCATCATTCTTCTAGACGACAAAATTAAGTGGCAGGATTATGCAGACCCATCTTTGTTTAGATTAGGAAAACCATCATTTAATCAGTTTGGTTAGTGAAGGGCTAGACTAGGAAAGACCCATCCCTGATTAGATTCTCAAAGTCAAACAGGTGAAAACCATCATATTGTAGAAGGCACTAAAACACCACTAAGGGGCCGGGGGATGCCCCCCCCGCCCCCCCGATTTTTAATTTTTTTTTATTATTTGCTTAACTTTTTCATTTTTTATATTAATTTCCTTCATTTTCCAATTTTTTTCTCTTCTCACATGTGAAATATCACTATTTGCCCCCCCCCCCAAAAAAAGAATTTGAAAACAAATTTTAAAGGTAAAATAATGGGTATAAATGTCATCCCTATTTAAAAAATAAATCCTCAATCCCTATTTATTCTCCCCTCTCATATCTTTTCTTCCTATTTATTCTCCTTCAATAAACGTGGGTTAAGGGAAATTTTTGAAAAAAAGTTTCTTATTAAATATTCAAAATGCCATTTCTAATGGAAACTAACTCCTCAATTCCGATTAATTCTCCTCTCTCTTCTCTCTCACATCTTTTCTTCCTATATATTCTGATTATTCTCCTTCTATAAATTGAGTTAAGGAAAATTTTTGAAAAAAATATATTATTAAATATTCAAAATGTCATTTCTAATGGAAATTAACTCTTCAATCTCCCCTCTCATATCTTTTCTTTCTATTTATTCTCCTTCAATAAACGTGGGTTAAGGGAAATTTTTGAAAAAAAGTTTCTTATTAAATATTCAAAATGCCATTTCTAATGGAAACTAACTCCTCAATTCCGATTAATTCTCCTCTCTCTTCTCTCTCACATCTTTTCTTCCTATATATTCTGATTATTCTCCTTCTATAAATTGAGTTAAGGAAAATTTTTGAAAAAAATATATTATTAAATATTCAAAATGTCATTTCTAATGGAAATTAACTCTTCAATCCCTATTTATTCTCTCATATCTCCTCTTTTCTTCCTATTTATTCTCTTCGGTTTCTTTCTTTTTATTTATTCTATAAGTGCGGATTAAGGAAAATTTGGGAAAAAATCTTCTGCACAATTAGGTTCTCTTTCTCTTTTTCAGTTTATTTATTTTTTCTGTTTTACTTACTTTTAATGTTATTCTTTATTTGATTTTATATTCTTTGCTTTTGTAATTTTTATTATTTGATTTTATATTGTAAAGAAAATGTCTATAATTGTAAGGTAACTAACTACCATTGGTTTGCATCTCTTACCTAAATTTTTTTTTTGTTTGCAAATTTTTTAGGGTTAAAGTAACGTGTATTTTTTTAACTGATGCTTTAATTTACCTATATCTTGTTGAAAAAAATATCATTATTAATAATTTATCTATTTATGTCAAATATATGTGGGCCCCACAAAATGTATGTAGGCGTATTTCTTAATATAATAAAATAATTCATAGGTGGGACCCTAATGGGTTATAAGGGCCCACACATATGTGTGGCGAAAAAGCATTGGTGCTTCCCCAATCTGAACTTTTATTATTCGCCCCCCCTATTGAATCCTGGTTCTGCCCCTGCACCTAATATCTAAATCCTCGAACCAAAAAATGGGCTAGATGCTAGAATTTCATTAGAGACAAGACAGATGCTTCAGGGTTAACTTACTGAATGGGTATCACTTAAATGGTATTCTATTGGTGTATTCACATTTTCTACAATTTGCAATCTTACAATTCCCTGCAATCACTCATTAGGAATGTGACACGTAGCAATAACTTATCCAATGATCACAATTAGAACTCATATTAAGAAAAAACTAACCTTCTCTTTCAATTTTCCTGCTACTTTTGCTTTTTTTTTTTCTTCACTCCATGAGGGAATATTTCTACCATTACTCTCTCTTTCCACAATTCCATTCATTTTCCTTCTTCAATTTTGTCACTTCATTCTTATACATCTCCTTCAATTTTTTCCGTCTTCTTTCTTCAATCCAATCATTAATAATGTGAATGACCTTGTTTTAAGTATTAAAAATGGAGTTCATAAAGGTTTCACAGTGGATCTTCTTCCCTCCTGACATGATTACCCACTTTGAAAAAAAAAAAAAAAAAAAAAAAAAAAAAAAAAAAAAAAAAAGAGGAAGAAGAAGAAGAAAAAGAAGAGGAAAAGAATTTGGAATTTGGAAGAAATTGAGGGTTTTACTAGCATATGAGGACAATGTGCTAGTCAATCCCCTTTCCTCTCCCTCCCCCCCTCCCGGCCCCCCAAAAAAAGAAAAACAAAACTCGAGTTTGGATCACCTTCTCCTCAGGGGACTACAATGTACTCCCTTAATGGTTTTCAACCATATAAATAGGGGACGGAGTCCACATGGGACTCATTGAGTTCCTATTTTTATTTTTATTTTTAATATTTGTAGATAGAACCCACTACTATTATGTGGTTAGAAAACCGTCATGAGGACTACATTGTTCATCCTTGATTGGAGGTGATCTAGATTCCCTAACTTTAGATCAGAATACATGAAACATGGAACAATTGGAAAAAGAATGCTGTCTAGCTCCTGCTTCGGCACAATGGTATGTAAAAACAGGATCTCTCCCTCTTCAAAAGCATGGCTAAATACATATTTCTTCAAATAAAATTTTTGCTTCCAAAATTTTCCTTGTCGGAGCATCTCCTCCCATAAAAACCACACAAATAGGGTTGGATGCCCCCACTTCCACAGAATGCTACAAAATAAGAGTCCTAGCTGTGACAAGATAGATGAGGTGGGTGAGAAGCTTGGGTCGACCATTTTCCATCACAAACTATAATAATCTATAACTAAGGGTAAAATCTTTAACCATGTAAAAGATAGAGGATTTTGAGCTATCTCAGTGATAGCCAAGGCAAAACCCATTATAATTTGAAGCATTTCAGAGTCACATTCCACTGAGTTATCTCAGTGTCTAAGTATAGGAGATTTGGGTTGCTCATCAAAACCCAACACTTTTCTAGGGATCATGGAGATCATTAAGGCCATGCATGAAACATGTATTTAGTTGAATGAACTAAATAATAGATTCAATGAGCATGTTATAGAGTTGCTTACTCTTAGTTCTTCTTTGAATCCTAGAAGCGGATGCGAGAATTTTAGAATTGATGATATTTGCAAACTTGGGGCTAAATATTATCCCCAAGATTTTACTGAGCATGAGAGAGATCACTTGAAAGTACAACTACGACACTATGAGATTGATGTAGTCAAAGGTCTAGATTATCCGAACATGTCAACCATTAGCAGTATGTGTCAGTGGTTGGTGAGGTCAACATCTGACTTGTACCCACTTATTTATCGGTTAATCAAACTATTGTTTACTCTTCCCATTTCTACTAGCACTTCAGAACGAGCATTTTTTGTCATGAAGATTATCAAGACTGATTTGCGGAACAGGATGGAGGATGATTTTCTCAAAAATTCTATGATTTCATATATTGAAAGAGAAATTGCAGAGAAAATCAGTACAGAATCAATTATTGATGATTTTTGCGATCTCAAAGATCGTTGAGTTCCATTATGAGACACTTGTTTTGTGGCTTTTCACTTATTATTGTTTTTTTAAGAATTTAACATAGATTTTGAAGTATTATCATTATGCTTTCCTTTTTGAATATTAGTACTAAAAATTTTGTAATTATTGTTCCACCCCCCCTGATATTGAATCCTGGTCCGCCTCTGTCTCGGACGGATAATAATTGGTAAGAAAGGGGTATACTATATCCGCATCCTATTAATCATCGGACATATTCGGATACTCCTAAACAGATGTGGATGCAGATGCGAATTCGGAAGCGGATTTTGGTTATCCATTTACACCCCTAGTTTCTTTATTGTCATTAAAAACCCTAATGCTAAGTAAATGAGAAGTCTTGTGAGGTGGAGAGCGGAGCGAAGGGTTTCTTCAGAAAATCTCTTGTTCTTTTTGGTGAAACTTCTTACCACTCTATGGTTCATCTACAAATTATTTCAAACCTAAATTAGCAGGATCTAACTTCTTGTCAATGCAACTCCTTCCCTAAGAAACACATGAAAATAGGAGTGGACCTCACCTCTCTAACATTGTGTACCCACCTAACTTCCTCCCAACCACATGGAAGCATAAGGCAGCAAGTAAGAAAGTTTTTATGAGTTATGACTACAGCCAAAAACCATGTAGAGAATAGAGGTGGAAATCAAGGCTCAACATCCATAACCATATGGAAGATGGAGGGAGGACACAAGGTTTAGTTATACGTGTTAGCACAATAAAAAGCTATGGCTTCAGTGTTAGAGATCTTGTAACATCAAGAGCTTATTGTCCAATTCTTAGCTCTCTTCAGGCTTATGATGTTGTTGACAGTGACTATGAGCAGAAAAGAAGGAATTCAATGAAGTGGAGTTGTGGAACTAATATGAGCTCATCAGTTAGGAAGAAATGATTTCAAAATTTGGTGACAATCTATTTTCTGGTTAGGCGCTATCTTAAGGATAAAATAAATATTTTTGGATTTTATATTTATGAAAGCTAAATAAACTGGAGAGAATGTAACATCAAGAGCTTATTGGCCAATTCTATGTTCTCTTAATGCTTGTAATGTTGTTGACAATGATTACAAGCAGAAAAGAAGGAACTCAATGAAGTGGAGTTGTGTAACTAATAAATGATTTCAAAATTTGAAAAGGTAACAATCTATTTTCTGGTCTGGCACTAACTTAAGGATCAAATAAATATTTTTGGATTCTAAATTCATGGAGGCTAAATAAATTTAAGAGAATATAATGTCAAGAGCTTATTGCGCCCAATTCTAAGTTCTCTTCAGGCTTATGATGTTGTTGACAGTGACTATGAACAGAAAAGAAGGAACTACTAATATGAGTTCATCAGTTAGGAAGAAATTATTTCAAAAGTGGGCAAAGTTTTGAAAATGGTGTTGAAGCAGGAGCTAATATATCGCTGAGAAATCGGCGATATATCGCTGATGGTCGATTATTCGGACGATTATTCGGACGATTATTCTTTGGGTGTTCATGGAAGGTGGGCAAAGTTTTGAAAATAGTGTTGAAGTCATTACTTTGGAAGATCATTGAGGAACACTAAGAATTCAGGCATATTATGATTCAACTGATGACATGTTTCATGCATGGCCTTAATTGTGAAACCCAACCCTATCCTAACCATAACCCTGACCTGGAAACCCAATTGTTTTTAGGTTCGAAGACCCGGAGTAAAGGAAGAAGCCAACTATGAGCCATCTCAGTAGAAGACATGGTGTTTGACTCTGAACCCATGGATGTTGATGATGGAGTTCCATACTTGGAGGTCTGCGCAGATTTAGAAAGGAAGCTGCACTTGTCTGAAGATGAGATTAGTTGAAGGACTTGGAGTATTATCTGACTTGGTTTGAAGGCATTTCTACACATTAGGTATGTCACTTGATGTGTGTGCAAAAGCCCTTGAGATTTAGTGTCCATTTGATCCTTCAATTCCCTGTTTGAACTTTGCTAACCTGATTGGTCGAGTGGGCCAGTAGACCAATCAATTGACCAATGGTGTGTTAAATCCGAGAACTCCAATTTTAGGTTTTTCACTCTCTATTTAAACACACTTTGTGTTTCTTAGTATCCTCTACCTCAAGAACACTTTGAGAACTTGGGAAGACTCGTTTGAAACTATTTTCGGTGATTTCGAAGATCCCTCTGCCAGATTTGAAGTTTCTCATCTTTGATTTGCCAGTCTAAGGTTAGTATCTCTTTTATATTGTAATTTATTCTTTCTTCGATCTTGTTCTTGATTAAGATTGAGAAGAAGATGCTGCATTCTTGCAACCATCTCTTCTGTAATCTGATTCTTTTCCTTAGGGTTTATGATCAGCATAGAGATCTCAACCCTAATTCTTGTCAGATCCGTTTGAAACCCTAGTTCTTCTCATGGATCTGATTACATAACCATTTGAGTCTAATTTTCGTGGCGTACTTGTAATTGATTCTGATTACCTTTTTCTTGGATGAGATCTAAATCATCCCTTACCTTTTTGAGAGTACCATAGTGTATTTTTCATCGAATTCTGGGGGTTTTCACTCAATTGGGGGAAAACCATAATTTTATTTAAAGGTAATGATTTTAATCATTATTAGTGCCTGATCTTTACTCCCTTAGTGTTAGAATACTATCATATAGTTTTCCTCCAAGTTTCGTGAAGTTCGAACCCCTGTAGATTGAGTTTCGGATCAAAATTCTCGTACTTGCTGCGTACTGACTCTGTTGGTCGACTGATTGGTCGACTAGGTCAGTAGACCAATCAATCGACCAATGAAGACAATAGCTTTGTTTTTCGCTCAGTTTGGTTCGTTTGCTCTCTGATCTTTTAGACATCTTTCCTAATGTTATATCTATGATTGTTAGGGGTTTATTTGCTAAGTTTGGAGCCTCTCTCTTTGATCTTTGGATTATCTTCAACGATAATCAAGGTAAGGACAGTTATTTCATAATAACATATATTGCGTACTCTTTTTTCTAATTTAAGAAACTCTGAGTTTAACTACTGTTCTTGTATTTTATATTTCTGATGTACTACTGTAAGTACAGTAGAACTTCACTTGTTTATTCTTTTTCATTATTCAAATTTATATGAAATGCTTATTACTATATATTGATTTACGATTATGCTTTTATATTCTTTTTGTATAATGAGATGTTGATCATGTATGTCATGACTGATCTAAGAATGTGTTTGATTAAGTATGGTTTGGGATTGAGAGGTGTCCTTTTGACACTTCTGTCCTTGGACATTATCGGAAATAGTATGGGATGTTTCCGGGGTTGCCCATTGATACTTTCCCGAATCATTGGTTGTCATACCTAGGATTGTCTAGTAGCGTTTGGCTAGGATGTCCCCGTTATATCAGACCCGAATCGAAAGGGTATTGAGACCGAACAACCCGTGGCAGCAATGGGGATTCACGGGCGCTCAAGACTGGTAACCAACCCGTGAGAGGACGGGAATCACATTGTGGGGGCCATTTATTGGAGGGTTGCATATGGATAGACTTGGGCTCATAGGCGCTCAAGACCGGTAACCAACCCGTGAGGGGACATGAGAGCTTCCCGTTTACCATATGTGGATAACCAATAGGGTTGATGAGCCCGTAGTCCAAGTTGGTTGTAGCCATAGGATACGCTGACTCTAGTGGAAAAGATAGCAGAAAGGATCGCCAGGGGGCGAGGAATGGACGTATCTGGACTTGAGTTGATGTAACTGAGTAGATGACTTGCGTTGGGCTAGGCTTAACCCTGACATGCGCCAATACTTAGACCAATGGTGATGTGAGAGAGCGGTGACTTAACCCCCAGCCATGGAATGTCCCGAGGGATGCCGGACCCATTACCAACCGAAGATGAGTGTTTTGAGACCTACCCAAAGAAGTATGGTGCTATGACTTAAAGCATGTTTGCCAATAGAGACTAGCATACACAGAGTTTAGATGTATACGTACATTATCTGTTTCATATTGCATTGCATCTTGTTATGATCTGCTGTATGTTATTTATGTTGTTATGAGTTAACTTGCCTTGCTGAGTTCATTTGAACTCACTCCTTTTTGTACAATCTTTTTGGTTAGATTATTCTACAGGGAACGACTACTATGAAGGACAGTACAAGGAAGCTCAAGCCGATGAAGCGTACTTCACGCAAAGTACTGGCCACTATGAAGATCATACTGATGATCCCTTGAGCGATCAAGTTGTGTACTACGATTAGGCGTAACGTAGAGTTGGAACATCTCTGTTGGATTGATGAAGTCCATTACTTTGAAGATGTTATCTATAGGATAGAAAACCCGTAGTTCAGTTTGATTTTCTTTCCTTACTTTTCTTTAGAAATAGTTGTAATTCTTTTTAGACTTACATGCTACATTTTTGCTGTAACTGTGGAGTGAGTTCCTACCTCACTCTACTTCTTTTTGATGTGATTACATTCGGTATCATTTTCCGCACTCTGATTATATTGATATTCATGTCATGATTAGATCTTTTGTTTATAATATTATACTTAATTTTATTTGTTCATGATTATGTTATTGCATATGTGGGAGGATGATTTCCTCGATACTTGATCTTCGGGGCTGTGGATCACACACCCGGGTATGCCAGTTAGGGTACCGACTGGGGGGATGTGACATTAATGATCTCCGTGATCACTAGAAAAGTGTTGAGTCTTGATGAGCAACCAAATCTCCTATACTAAGATATTGAGATAACTCGGTGGAATGTAACTCTGAAATGCTTAAAATTATACCTAGTTTCCTTGGCTATCACTGAGGTAACTTAGAATCCTCTATCTTTTACATGGTTAAAGATTTTGCAACTAGTTATAGATTATTGTAGTCTGTGATGGAAAATGGTCGACCCAAATTTCTCACTGATCTCATCTATCTTGTCACAGCTAGGACTCTTATTTTGTAGCATTCTGTGGAAGTGGAGGGTGTTCAACCCTATTTGTGTGGTTTTTTATGGGAGGAGATGCACCGACAAGGAGGATTTTTTTTTCAGGGGGAGGGGTAATAGCACTGACAAGGAGTTGGATCCGCTGATACGAGTAAAATGACCACTGCCCCTCTCTAAGTGCATGTGAACGTAGAAGATAAAAATTTGGAAGCAACAATTTTATTTGAAGAAATATGTTCTTAGCCATGCTTTTGAAGTGGGAGAGATCCTGGTTCTACACACCATTGTGTTGGAGCAGGAGCTACATAGCATTCTTTTTCCAATTGTCCCGCATTTTATGTGTTTTGATCTAAAGTTTGGGTAGTCTAGATCACCTACTGTCAAGGATGAACAATGTACTCGATCCTCTTGACGGTTTTTACCACATAATAGTAGTGGGCTCTACCTATAAATATTAAAAATAAAAATAAGAATCCAATGGGTACCATGTGGACCCCCATCCCCTATTTACGTGGTTGAAAACGGTCAAGGGAGTACATTGTTGTCCCCTGAGGGAAAGGTGATCCAGACTCAAGTTTTGTTTGGGGGTAGGGGGGAGGCGAGGGGATTTACTAGCACATTGTCTTCATGTGGTAGTAAAACCCTAGATTTCTTCCAAATTCTGACTTCTTTTCCTCTCTCTCTTTTCTTATTTTTTTTATTTTTTATTTTTTCAAAGTGGGTAATCCAAACGTTGGGAGGGAATTAAGAGGATCCACTATGTAACCTTTATGAACTCCTTTTTAAAACTTAAAACGAGGTCATTCACATTATTAAAGATTGGATTGAAGAAAGAAGATGTATATGAATGTAGTGACTAAATTGAATAAGGAGAACTGAAGGAACGAAATTGTGGAAAGAGAGTAATGGTGGAAATATTTCCTCATGAACTGAGGAAAAAGAAGCAAAAATAGGGGGAAAATAATAGGAGAAGGTTTTTTTATTTTTTATTTTTTTATTTTTAATATGGGTTTTAATTGTGGTCGTTGGATAATTTATTACCACATGTCACAGTCCTAATAAGTGATTGTAGAAAATTACAAGAATGCAAATTGTAGAAAATGTGGATCCATCAATAGAATAACAATTTAAGTGAGAACCTTTCAATAAGTTAACCCTGAAGCATCTCTTTCATCTCTATTGTAATTCTAGCACCTACCCCATTTTTTTTGGTTCGAGGATTTAGATACCAGGTGCTGTTATATATGATTTTTTGGTGTTTTAGTGCCTTGTACAATATGATGGTTTTCACCAGTTTGACTTTGAGAATCTAATCAGGGATGGGTCTTTCCTAGTCTAGCCCTCAATAAGAAAGACCCTTCACTAACCAGACTGATTAAATGATGGTTTTTCTAATCTGAACATGGATGGGTCTGCATAATCTTAATCCAGCCATTTAATTTTGTCGTGTAGAAGAATGACGCATCAAGTTTGATTTTCAAAATAAGATATGTTTTACAGCATCAAGTCCTAGCTTGTTTTTGTGGTGTAAGTTCTTTTGGATCTACATATAAGATGACTCATGCTCAATGGATTATGGTGGTATACAACTATAGTGTGAAAATCATGGAAAATTTTATAGACCCAGATGAATATAGCTTACTTGGATATGTTCAATGACATTAACAACACAATCATTTGGGAAGATAGCACCATTAGGGTTTGATGTCGATTTCTATATACTAACCATTTTTAAGAAACATGAGGACTTTGAGTTGTAAAGCCATACGTATATGATCTCTAGGTTGGCTCATCCAAGTTTGCATGCAACCATGTAAATAGCTATCCAAATGACATGGTATTGCAGCAAACTAATAATTCTGATGTTAGGAGGATTGAAACAATTTTAGAGAGGGTATTATAGAAATTGGAATTTTAAACATGAGAACTCCACTAAAACTTGTCAATACTATTTTTGCTTCCAGAAACAAATTTTATCAAACATCTATAAAAATGTCTTTTACTTTAGAAAACCAGAAACACCTGGTAGGTTATCAAATAGGTCCTTTGATTTAGGTGACTCTTCCAAGTTGGATAAAAACAAATTGAGACCTGATTAGGGATCATGAAGACTCTCCCATGGTTTAAAAGGTGACAAGAAGAGATCCTACCATGTCCATGTTGGTACTTTCATCTGAGCCATTTGAGATTCACTGATTCAAGTTTTCTTTTTACTTTTATCAGGCCGTATAGTATTGATAGACCACAATTTAGGTCTATAATTAAACAGACCTCAGAACTTTTGTATGTTACTTCAATGTTAATTTCTTTTTTCCATCGAAATATGAGACCACCACAACTTTATCTATCCCTTTTCGTCTAGTTGAGATTATAGAATATGATGAAAATAAGAACATAAAGAAAAGAGAAGGAAAAAAAAAAGAGACTTAGCTCGACACATTAGGCTTGAAAAAGAAATATTGTTGAGTGAAAACTTAATTTTACAACAATGGTGTAGAGTACTAATCAGATACATATATTAAGACACACACCATTAATGACCACTCCGGCCAACAATCACAATAACATTTATTGAGGAAATAACCAAAGTGCCTCTACTTATTACTTGAGGAGATGACCAACATTAATATTTTTACACTCCTCAGGGTCTGAAAACATCACTTTGCTCTCAAGGAAATAACAAAATTTACATACTTACCCTCTTCCTTTAAGAAGTGCTTGCTGACATACATCATGTACCTGCTGAATAAAGTACTAATGATAGAGTCTCCAAAGTGGTTATCAAGCATGGATTCGAAACAGCTCTTACATACTTCGCCACCTTTTGCCCTCTTATAAAGGTACCTAACATAAACTCATTGTCATCATTATCACTTGTGTCCCAATTGGTATCAAATATTTCTAAGTGATCAAGATAAAAGGATCCTTCTGCACAAACTATACTCTCTAATTCTTTGCTAGAAGGCATATAGCACGGCAAATTGAAAGAATCCACTTTGGCTTCCTCAATGAGACCTAAAACAAGATAAGAAAACTTGTAATAATTTTAAATTCTAATAGGAAAATTGTATGCAATCATTAATTAAGCATGTATACCTCGAAGACCAAGTCCTTTAGTGAATTAGATAACACGTCCAAATGGCAGCTCTCTTTGCCAAAAGCATCTTCACTCCTGCCAAGAAATGTCAAAACCATTCTTCATTCTGGTGTTATTTCCTTCGAGCGCAAGCTAAGAAACAAGGAAAAATCCTTTTGAAATTGCACCAGGTAAGCTTTCAACACACTAGGAGGGCTTGTCTGAAAGAAAAAAACAAAGTTCATGCTTAGTTGCTCAAATGGAATAAAAATGAAAGAATTGAGAGAGAGAGAGTACCTGAAATTGGGAGTTACTGGCATAGCTAGTTTCTCCATCCCCACCATTCATGCGAAGAACTAGTTGAACATCCATGGCTTCTCTCAGCTTAAGATTCCTGGGCATCTATTTGCGTCTAGCGTGTTTGCAAATGTCAATCATGCTTGTATATATGGGGATGGATTGCTACAACCACAGATTATAAAATGATTTTTTTTTTTTGGGTGCTGGCGAGTTGTTTAAAAAAGGAATTGTAGGTTTTAAAAATTTATTATAGCAGTATATAAATTTGTTTTAAATGTGCGAGTATAGATTTGATATATATAGTTGACCTAAAGTTGCTCCCCCAAATTCTAAGTTTTTGGCATCACACATTATCCAACTGATAAACTTGTAGAACGTGCACAATTATTGATTAAGTCTCAATTGGAAGATAACCTTCCTTTTTCCTTTCATAAGAAATATACAATTCTTGGCTTGGCTTGCTCTCGATGTCTATACATGCACTTCCATTAGTCATTCCGTGTAGGTTCATATACACATCTTTATGGGAAACCCAGGGAATTCGGCACCATCCATGTTAGTATTCTATTCTCTCTCTCTCTCTCTCTCTCTCTCTCTCTCTCTCTCTCTCTCTCTCTCTCTCTCTCTCTCTCTCTCTCTCTCTCTCATTTACTTAGGTTTTTTAATGATAATACAAAAACTAAGGGTGTAAATGGATAACCGAAATCCGCATTCAAATTTTGATCCACATCCGTTTAGGGGTATTCGAATCCGTTCGATTATTAATAGGATGTGGATATAGTATACCCCTTTCTTACCGATTATTATCCGTCCGATAAAATTATCTGATTAAGTTACTTATTTTATATATATATCATACTACTATAATAAAAGCATGTACTCTACCTTTTCCGCAAATCTTTTTCTGTCTTTTACTGTCCTTAGAATTTTTCTAAATACCAATAATGTTGTACTATCTGTTATTTCTTTAGTTATTTTTGCAAGGATAATTTGGACATTGTAGTCATGAATTATTATGAATTTATCCTTAATTTTAATCCCGATTTCTCTCTTGACCTCTTTCAATCTATCTCAAAGTCTGTCGTTCTATCCCTCTCCCTCTCAAACTCTCTCTGAATCTCTCTCTAAATCACCACTATCTCTCACGACCCCTCTCAATCTCAGTCTCTCGCTCTCTATATCCTCTCCCTCTCGAACTCGCTCAGAATCCCTCTCGATCTCTCTGAATATATGTATTTGTTCTCTCATTGCAGAAATATCCCTATATCCCTTTACTCGCTCTGAATCAATCTCTGCTATTTATTTATCTTTGTTAGAAACTTATAGAGTTCGAATGCGTGAGATCTAGGGTTGCAAAGCAAATCTTCGATATTTCGAGCAAACTTTAATTTTCTCAATTGTTTCTCCTCACGAGTTGTTCTAATGCTCAACTGTTACTTAGGGTTTCTTCTCACTCTTCGGTTTCTTTCAGCGATTATTGATTTATTTCAGTCTCTTTTCAGGCAATGTTTGATGACGATGACAAGGGTTGTTATCGATCTCAGAAGATCAAAATGATCGATTTCTGAGGGATTCCCGTTGGTATCTACAAGAGGTAGGTGGAAACCAATCTCTTCTATTTGTTTATCTTTGTTATTTCTCCTCTTTTTCTCGAGCTCGGGTTTTTGTAAATCATACTATATCGGATTTTGCTTGGCAGCAGTGCCTGAGTGGCACTGCTCCAAGCAATGAACGGTTCAGATGAAGAGTTGAATCTAATATTAAATCGTTGTCGTTGATTTTTTCCATGTGCAAGAAAGCAAACTTTAAGTGGGAGTAGACCCGGTTCGCACGGTTCAAAACGAACCAGTACAAAACCAAAACTCAATTTTAAAATAAAAAGTTAAAAAACGTCGTCTTCTTCCTTACGAATCGACGTTCTCATCTTGAATAACACCGATCTTCAATCTGGAATTGAGGCAATTCTAACCTAAAAACTTTGTCATGGAAGAGATTGAAAAACTCATGATGATACCCTGACTCGGAGAAGGAAAACATGAACCATGGGGGAAATTGAGGTTTGAGGAGAAATCGAATCTGTATTTGTATTTGGTTGGCCGCAATGGTGATGGATTGCCATTGCCAACACACACAGCAACGAAACGATGGAAGCCCACCACGTCTAATTTGTTTAATATTAGAATCTGAATTTCACTGGGAAGTAGGTCAATAGTGCTATTGGGGATATTATTCTTAACACCAAAAGTTGAAATCTTCTTCAACCGCTGTCTACTACTTGAGGAGTAGCAGCTGGATAGGGAATCCATGGAAGTGATGCTAAGTTCCTAGACCTGTCAGTTGTGAAAACAACAAAGAAAACAAGGAACTAATTGATGAGGGTACCTGGACGATGGGGATCGACTGATCGTCAATAGTCTGATATGTGATGTTGAAGAAGAAGAAGAAGAAACAGCCGCACCGCTTCTTGGGCTCTCCCGGATTTTGTAGCAGGTATTAGTAGAGTAGACTGAAGGGTTTGGAGCTTCAAACAGAGGTTGTAAGTCTTCTAAAACTCAGTTCAAAATCTGAAACTGTGATCGGAATGAAATTCCATATCTGAGCAGGATTGAAGTCAACTCAAACTTAGGGTTTATGGAGGTTTCGACTAGGGTTAGGTTTGGCTGATACCCTACTGTTCTGCTACCCAGAATGGTCCTCCGTTGCTGTTTTTATCAACTGGGTTGAGTTCCTTCCAAATTGATCACACATAACAAATTCAAAATTCTGGAATTTTGAATTTCTTCAAAAATCTCAAGGTTGAAGATGACTTGCAGAATTTTTAAACTCACCAAAACAAGTCAAATTTGCAGAAACAAAGGGTAGGGATAGTTTCTAAAGCTTCCTGTGATCAACTTGGAATTGGGAAACTAGAGTTGATGTTCACGGAACAAAATAGAAGCAGGAGATATGCTGTGAAATCTTAATCATTCTTTCTCAAAAGACCCACCAAGGAAATGGCGGAAGAATTGCAAGAATCAGATGTGCTTTGGCCAAAACAATCAAGCAGTAACCAGATTGAAGATCGGTGTTATTCAAAATGAACGTTGATTAGTAAGGAAGAAGACGACGTTTTTTAACTTTATATTTTAAAATCGAGTTTTGGTTTTGTATGGTTCGTTTTGAACCGTGCGAACCGGATCTACTTTCACTTAAAGTTTGCTTTCTTGCACATGGGAAAAATCAACGACAACGATTTAATGTTAGATTCAACTCTTCGTCTAAACCATTCACTGCTTGGAGCAGTGCCGTGGCACTGTTGCCAGGCAAAATCCTACTATATCATACTATCATACTACTATTATAAAAGCACGTACTCTTCTTTTTCCACAATTCTCTTTCTGTCCTTTTTTATCCTTATCTTTTTTTTTAAATTTCATTACTTTTTACTATTTTTTTTTTCTTTAGTTATTTTTGTAGGGATATCTATGACATTTTAATTTTTAATAATATATATATATAATATTCCTATACGAATTTGGAAGATTCATGTTTTAATCTCTCAATCTCTCCCAATCTCTCTCAATCTCCTCTCACAACGAATTTAGAAGATTCACGATTTAATCACCCTCAATCTCTTCCGTTCAATCTCACTCAATCTCTTCCTGTGATCGATCTCTCTCAATCTCTCCTGATTTGGAAGGTTCTAAGTTTTAATATCTCTCAATCTCTCCGGAATCTCTCTGAAATCTCTTCCTATGTTCGATCCCACTCAATCTCTTCCTATGATCGATCTCTCTCAATCTCTCTCAATCTCTTCTTATGATTGATCTCTCTCGATCTTTCTCAATCTCCTCTCATGACGAATTTGGAAGATTCATGTTTTAATCCCTCTCAATCTCTTCCTATGACGAAAGGTATTTATCTCTCTCAATTTCTCTCAATCTCCTCCTCTCACGAAGGGAAGATGGAGCAAGGTAGCTTGAAACCTGCTAGCCTTTTATGTTTCTTGATGATCCTACCTATTTTCATTCTATTGGGCTTCAAGAACTGAGGCAATTACTCAACTTGTATTTCTAGGTAAACACACATTATATTCCCATTTACAATCAATTGTTTTCATGTTTGGTTGTTACTTTTTAGATTTATTATGCCTTCAAAAAGATCTGAAGCTGACTGAATGTATTGTTGTTTCTCCTAATCTGCTCATATCATGGTTGTAGTAAAATAAAAATAAAAATCCCGTATCATGAAGTGGCCAGTAGGGTGTGGTAACCAAGCCACCAAAATTCATTCAAACTAGGATCAAGTCTCCCTCTAGGTAAGACCGGCCCTCATATCTCAGTTGCATCAGCTGGGTAGGTAGTATGCAACAGCGACATAGAAAATTCAGGAAAAAAATTCCCAGAAACTGCAACTACAGGCATGATCTCCATAGAATAGACTATATATTGTTTACTCCTTCAAAGCTTGATAAAAAGGTCTAACTCATGATAATCACTATTAATCAAAGTCTTGAAAGTTGATAGGCTGCACGGATCCGAATTGGTGCAAGCAATACAGTACACAGGCTTTCCCTTTGGGAGGACTCTCAAAACAGCATAAAAGGTTGGATCAATATCTGGTGTTCAGTCACTTCAATGCTTGGGTACCATGGGAATAAATAGTCACTAACTGGCTAGATGTAACATGGGTAATAATAATAAAGAAGAGAAAAGGATAGGAGAGGTTGCAAGAGAAACACAACTTGGTAGCAGTCCTCTCTCTATTACGATATTACAAAATAGAAGGAGAATTACAATCTACTTTAATCTGTACTTTCCTAAAAACTACAAACAACAATTAAGAAAATAAAGAGAAACTATAAGCATATAATAATATTGATCAGCAAGCTAAAGGTAAAAGAAAAAGACCTGGATACATGACATGTACTTAACCCCATGGTGAGTATGTTTCGTGCACTTCTTACCTGAGTGGTAGACACTCTTACACTTCCATTTGGACTATTCTGGTTATTGGTTGTGAATGGGTATATTGGATTTGTAGGATTAGGTTAGGTTAAATTTTTGGAACCAGTCTATATCAATGTTAACAATATATCCAGTGTTATTCTTGAAGTTCATTTATAGTGATGTTAGTTCTGTAATTTTTGGATTTCTAATGAAATACTTGTTTTGCAAGGAGGTGCTGTGTTAGACAAATTTCCAACCTCATGAATCACATATTCCTTATCGTCTCCAAGTTTTGGTACGTGATATTCTCATGTAGTTGAGGTTTTATGTGTGAGCAATAAATTTATGCTTTTGAACATGCCAAGAGAACTCTTCAATGTTCCTCTCAGTTGTTTTTTTTCTTCTTTTTTCTTTTGACATGGTCTTGCAAGAAGCCTAGAACCAGCCACTTTGGCAGTTTTTCAGTCTGTTTCTTGAAAACTTGAATTGATTTGCTGACATTTTTGTGTGGACTCTTATGGCTTGGCTGACCGTGAATCTCGGAATACATGCTTAGAGTACTAGCAGTAGGCAGTTGTCTATATGAATTTTCTTTTTCTTTCTTATTATTATTATTATTATTATTATTATTATTATTATTATTATTATTATTATTTATAGTGAAGAACACCTTTTCACCTTCCACCATCTGCTTTTGTATTATCTAACCTATTTGCTTTGCTTTTAGTGCTATTTCGTCCTTTTTTGGACATTGGGCATTCACTAAGTGTGACTCCTAGATTGGTGTCTGCATTTGTTCCTTAGAGTAGATCATCAAGAGAAAAAACAATTGTAATGGGTGAAATTATGAATCTTACCCCCCGAATCATAATAAGCGTTGTGTTATTTTCATCTTACTAGCCTTGTGGTTATGATGAGGCTGTGATGATCAGACATCGGGGATTTACCCTTAATTTTTCACTTTGGAGTCATGATTCATAATTCTCTTCTAAGATTTTATGGCCGTCTGATGGAGAGTTGTTTAGAATAGTGTATCAAAAGTGTGGAGATTGTGAGATAATGACTACAGTTGTTGTGGAACCAATCCTGTGGATGACTGCTATCAGATGTAATTCTGAAGTCAATCCAACACTCAACGTTCTGAAATATGTACTTTTACAGGAGGGATGTTATTTGTATATTAAAGGTACAATACAAACAATCGAAAACCCAGAACCATGGTACCATGCCTGCAACTCTTGCAAAAAAAAGATAAATTTTAAAGAAAAAGAAGCAACTTGTGAAAAATGTGGAAACAACAATGCGGAATACACACCACAGTAAGATTCTAAACTTTAATTTCTACTAATAAAAAATTATATTGTGATTTATTAATTAACAGTAAATTGTTCATCTACAGGTTTATGGAAAGATTTAGAGTGACAGATTCTACCGGGACAATAATAATTACAGTATTTGATGCAATCAAAAGTATTGTTGATTGTTCAGCAACTGAATATGTAGCATCGCCAGAAAAGGTAAATATAATTTCTATTTATATTTAATTAGTTTTATAAAATTATATATTTATAATATTAATTTAGATGACTCAATTATAAGTTTAATATTATTGTTTTTGAATTTTACAGCATAAATGCAAATTGATTCATCGTGAAGGACGGACACATTCATTCTATTTCAAATGCGATAGGAGAAACAGATACAATTTAAAATCAAAAAAGGGTATCGTTGCAGATGCCATAGAAAATGAAGATGATAAGCTGAAGGAAGTAGTTGATTTAGACAAATATGAAAATGTTAAATGTAAAAAAATCAAAATAGAGAAATGTTAGATATGAGAAGTTTAATTTGTTTCATATGTATTAAATACTAAGATTTACTTTCATTTTCTTCCAATGTAAGTTTTTATTTTAATACACTATTTTAATCAAATTTTTTTATTTCATTCTTATAAAATTGTCTATTTAGCATAAATAATTTTTTATTTATCTTTTGGTTATTGGCTAAAAAGAGCAATATAAGTTGGTGGAAAAAACATTCAAATAGGTTGAGCTTCTGTAGGCAGACAAGTTCGCAAATCCCTTGGGGCAATTCAACAAGCTCATTGCAATAGTTGATCTTAATCTCCCCAAAATTAGGCAATATGTATGGGAAATTGAGATGCAACTTTTTCTTTCTAAAGGAGAGAACATTATATGCAGCAGAGAGAAACCGAGTTCATTACTGAGTTAAAAGCTGTCATTGTTTCTCTTTAAAAAATTCAATGGAGATCTACACGTAGCAGAGCACCACAGAGCTTGCTTGTTTATTTCATTGATTATTCCCTCACCCCAAAACTTGATTGTTTATTTCAATTGTCTTCTTTCTTAATATAAAATTTTTCTCTCTGTTTTTTTTACTCGATATCGTTTCTCTCTCATATGGCCATGTGCATTTGCACGTGTCTTACAAGTATGGAAGCTCGAGATATAATTGATCATACATGATCGAGAGAAAGGAGTTCTACATACAAGCAAAAGTTCTTTGCTGGATGAAGCATAACAGCTCAACAAAGACTTGACCTATCATGCTCGAGGGGAGTAAAGAAAGATATAAACATATCACATCTCGACCTCCTCGTACAAATCATAAAAAGTTTAAAAAGTGATAAGTAGCCATGCTCGACGAAAGAGGTCTAAATATACAAATCTAAAAGACTACTATACTAGAAACCTATGAGTCGACCACAATCACTCTGCTCGACCGACATTGGAAGGACCACCCATTGAATTTGAAACCTAAGTCTTCTCTAATGAATAAGACCACCCATTAAAGTCTTTGGGCTTCCTGAATAAGACCTATGAAATTAAGCATAAAAAAGAAAAGACCTAAAATTATATATACAACACAATAAGTGACGTGCATTTGCACGTGCACAGTTTTACTAGTATATATATATATATATGGGCTCGTATCTATGAAGCCCGTATTAATGAAACCTCCCAGGAGATTCAGCGAATCCTTGCAAGAACTGGTTGGTCCAATTTTGATCTTGATAATTATCAACGTCTTGTTTCTGATCTCATCCGATGTCGTCGACTCCTAAGCCAAATACGATACCGATTAAGGATGTATACTGCTTAACTCTTTATCATTCTAGTCTATGATCATATAATCATGAAGTATTTCATGATTCACTGCAGACAGATTATGGTCTACAATCTCTTGACTAAAAATGATTGCCTGAACAATCCTTCCAGTTCCCAGGATGCGAAGTTGGGAAACCGTTAACCATAACGGCATCAAAGAATAGTCTGTAAGCCGTGAGGGTAATATCGGCACCCTTTTACCCAGGGTAAAACATGGGTTACCGTTATTATTCCGGCACTGAATAGTCTGATATGTCTAGTCAGTAAAAAGGGCAACCGGTTCATCATTCTGGTTTAAGAATGGTCCAGCCAATATCCGGCTTGGTCAAATAGGATAAAACAAACCAGCCAAAACCCGGCTCAGCCAAATTGGGTTAATCATTTTTTCGCCAGACCAATAGGGAAAACAGTGTCTGTGACACATGGAATGCCCTGGAATGGTTCATCATCTATAATTTCTACATCCAACGATGCAAGATGAAGATTTGCATCCAATGGTGTAAAGCAAGCTTATCAAATCAATGCAACATCAAGGGTCAAGAATCAAGCCTCCAATCGGACGGTCAAGGTTAAAAGGAATCTTATCCCACCAACCTTATCTTATCCTTATCCTTGAAGATTGCTAGCAATCCAAAAAGATTTAATCATGGCCATCAATCAAGATTTCAAGGAATCCAACGGATGTCCATCTTCTACAAGGACCCTCCTTCTTCTATAAATAGCAGAGTGCTCTCAAAGGAAAGGAGGTTGGTTTCTTTGCAAGATTAGAGAGTTCAGAGGAGTGCTCCTCTAGGAATAGGAATTCTTCCCCCTTCCCCTCTCTGTATCATCTTGTAATGGTTGTAACAATGCAGTCTTGCATCTCCGATGCATGTAACAATGTTCTTCACCACGAAAGATCCTAATCTATCCCTAGTATCAGAGCCATGAAGGCGTGGTGTATGATTAGAACAACTCCGGTGTAACCCAAGCTTTCTCCGTGTAAGTCCGGTTACCCTTACCAATGCTCCGGTTACCCTTCTCCTTGTAACCTTATCTCTTCATCAATGCATTCTCATTATCATCTATGCATGAAAGGGATGGCTCTGCCGACCTTTCTTTTATTTTTCTTGCATCATTTGCATATGGTCGAAATATCGCCTAAATCTCTTTCTGTTATGCATTTAATTTCCTTAATGCTTTAAATTCTTTATTTTTCTTGTATTATTTTCTTATGGTCGGTTATACCACCTAAAATTTTCTTTAATTTCTGTTATGCATTTCCTTTTTATCACTTTTTTAAATTCTTTACCTTTTGTCCTATAATTTTCTTTATGCATATTTTCCTTTCTGAAAAATATTGTTCATACCTTGTTTCTTTCTTTTTAGTTTGGGTATATTGATGGCTGGATTTTCCGCCTGTTGACTTACTGTTTTGTTTATATGCTTTTGAAATCCATACTTTTATTTTCTTTCTTTTAATTTTCTTCCTAATAGTTTGGCTAGGGTATCCGAGAAGTAAAAAAGACCGTCATGGTTTGATTCCTAGAGGTGAGGCAGAAGGTGTGTAAGTCCTCTTTTGTGCTAGGTCTTAGTGACGGGAGAAGACTTCTCTAAGTAGACCCCTTTCTTTTAGGACGGAAAGAGAGAGTTTGAAATTATGAGTGTGTTTTCCCGAAGCATGTCTTCATCTACCGTGCGCCAGCAGGAGACCAATTTGGCTACCAGTATCCTTAACCAAGAAGAATTGAATAATGACTTTGACCAATCCTTGGCAGAATGGAGTATGCCCAGAGTACCCAAAAAAGAAATTTACCAACAATCAATCTTCGATTTTAGGGAAACCATTAAGACCGTTGAACAAACAATTCGTGTTTCTTCTGAATTAGAAGAAATCCCTCTTCTACAGAAGCAAACAATCCTCAACATTAAACAACAGTATAATTACATCCATTTTGGGTGTGTCCAAATAGCTATTAAGCCTCTCCATCGTGAAGGATTAAACACTTCCCTCATTCTGGCCCTTAGAGACCAAAAATTTACCCAATTTCAGGATTCCCTGTTAGAAGCGGTCGAGACAAGTCTCTGTCGAGGACCAATCTTCTTTAACCATTTCCCAAATTTAACAATATCCCTTGATGATAAAACATTTTGGATTCATTAGTTGTTAACCTCCAAACCAGTGGTTATGACATGAAGCCTGGATCCATACCAATTTCCTTAGTTTACAGAATTCAATACAAGGTTATGAAATCTGTAGCCCCTAAGGCCCTTAAGAAATCCACCAGAGGACGAACGGAGTTCTTTGAAGGCTTTGATTGCCAATCAAGAATGATTCAACCCAAGTACGTTCGTTGGGAAGAGGTTAGTTTTCCCGCACAATGGACCTTTTAGACTGTGCAGCCTCAGGTCAGACCTGCCTCTACCATTGCATCAATAACCCAGGACCAATCTGGTCTGGTAACAATGTCTTTTGACAGGATGAACCCCTCCGGCAGGCTACGAGGTGAGTCCTCACAGTCTATTAAATACCACCAACCATCCAGAGCTTCTTGCTCAAGCATTCCCTCAGACTCTAGTAGTCTAATGTCTGAACCTACTATCAGGCTCAGCAACCTAGTCACCAACAACCAAATTGCCCATGGTGTTTACACCAAAAGAGATCAATATGAACTATCTGAGGACAGCCAAGCTGACCCGGGGTCACCGACTCCTTCGGCTATGGAAGTTCCCCCCAGGAATTCTTCATTAATGATGATTATGTCCGATCGACCTTTCTCGATCGATAAAGAATTGCTCCGGCAAGACTTTAGCAGCCCTGACAATGCCCTTAGGAAAAATTGGTTTAACAATAAATTCAATCTTCCTGAAAAAATTCAGATTCGTGATGCTTGGTATCATGACATGGAACAATACAAAATTAACATGAGATTCTTTGTTTGGTTTACCTCTTATGCTGAGGAACATCAGATAGATTATCCATGGAATAATGGAACCATAAATCAAACAATTTACCCTTTCAAGAAATGGCTCGTCAACAAAGCCAAAGAAGCAATAACCTCTGTTCATCCCCCAATAGACCAAATCAAATTAAAAATTGAAGGTATAGACGTTTTAGATGCCGCTTTTAAAAACAACGAAGTTCTTAAAGGTAGAAGTCCTAAAAACGTTGAAAAATTAAGTAGATCTGAAATGCTTAACGAGATTGAATCCCGTTTAAGCAGCCTCATCATTCTTGATACTCCTGCAAAATCTGCAGAAGCGTCTGCCCCCAATACCACTCACCGAATCAAGATGATTCAAGATGAGTTTGATTCTAGATCTGATTCAAGTATGCCCATCATTGAGACAGTCCATGAAATCAATACTGATAACACCAATACTCATCATTACCCTCGAATAACAAATAGCTTTTGTAAGTATAAAGATAAGTATCGGAAACGACACAAACCCTTTACACCTTACCATAGATACAACAATACCAAAGCTTTAAACAATAGGCATACCAAGCCATTAAACAATACCATCAATATGATCCAAAATAAGGACATTACTACTCATTAACCCTCATCATATTATACACACCCAGGATTTAGACAATCAAACTTTGCAAACAACAACTAATGATCTCAAGAGTGAAGTTAAACTGCTTAAAAAGGAGCTTGTCCTCCTTAAAAAACAACTTCCTAACAATCCCATCCATTACCCCCTGCCTTGTGTCCCTAATCCAGACCAACTTATCAATGGCATCCATTCCCAACAATGGCATGTTGAGGTTAATCTCATCATCAATAAATCATTTAAACTTTCAACTATTGCCTTAGTAGATACTGGTGCAACCTCCAATTGTATCAAAGAGGGACTTGTCCCTACTCAACATTATGAGAAAACCACCCATAGACTTTCTGGTGCCAATGGCCAAAGTCTAGGAGTCAATTATAAATTGTCAAATGTCCACATTTGCACCAATCAAATATGTTTCCGACAAGTCTTTATCCTTGTCAAAGATATCATCACCAACGTCATCCTAGGACAACCATTCCTAGAAATGATCAAACCCTTCACTGTGTCTAACAAGGGAATTTCAACCAAAATCCAAGGAAAACAAATTTTCTTTGCTTTCTTACGAGAATCTCAAGCTCGTGAAATAAGCCAAATTAACCATATCCAAGCCAAAGAACACCAGCTCCAATTCCTACAAAATGAAATCACCTAAAAACGTACTGAAGAACGATTGTCTGAACCATTTATCCAAAAACAAATCCAACATTTCAAAAATATCTTTGAGAAGGAACTCTGTTCTGAATTTCCTGATGCCTTTTGGCATCGAAAGCAACACATTGTCAGACTGCCTTACATCAAAAGGTTTTCTGAAACTCAAATACCAACAAAGGCTCGTGCTGTCCAGATGACTCACGAGCTGCAGGAGGCCTGTAGAACCGAAATCAATGATTTATTACGTAAAAGGCTGATCTGCCCCCATAAATCCCCTTGGAGTTGTCCAGCATTTTATGTCAATGGTCCGGCTGAGCAAGAGAGGGGTACCCCTCAACTTGTTATCAATTACCAACCTTTGAACGAGGTACTCGAATGGATCCAGTACCCTATTCCAAACAAAAAAACCTCCTTCAAAAAATACATCAAGTAACCATCTTCTCCAAGTTTGATATGAAGTCTGGATTTTGGCAGATCCAGGTTCACGAACAAGATAGGTACAAGACCGCTTTTACTGTTCCCTTTGGCCATTACGAATGGAAGGTAATGCCCTTTGGCCTTAAAAATGCCCCAAGTGAATTTCAGAATATTATGAACAACATCCTCAATCCTTACCAACACTTCACCCTGGTCTACATCGATGATGTCCCGTGTTATTCCAAACAAAGATCCGATTTCTAGGCCACAACATTCACCAGGGAACCATTGTCCCCATTGACAGGTCTTTAGCCTTTGCCGACAAATTCCCTAATCTCATCCTTGACAAAACCCAACTGCAGAGGTTCTTAGGAGCCCTGAATTATGTCAGGGATTTCATCCCACAAATTGGATCCCATTGCAAGCCGCTTTACTCTCGGCTCAAGAAAAATCCAACGCCGTGGTCACCAAACCACACCAAGGCTGTCCAAACCATCAAACACCTGATCAAGACTATACCATGTCTTAGCCTTGCCAATCCTGACCTTCCCAAAGTCGTTGAAACAGATGCTTCTGAGCTAGGTTACAGAGGTATCCTCAAACAGACTGATCAAGGGAAAGAAGTACTTGTCCAATACACCTCTGGAGTTTGGAATCCGGCCCAGAGGGATTACAATACTATTAAAAAAGAAATTTTATCCATTGTTTTATGCATTCAAAAATTTGAAACGGATTTACTTAATCAGAAATTTTTAGTATGTGTTGATTACAGTGCTGCAAAACAAGTATTGAAAAAAGATGTTCAAAACATTGCTTCAAAACAGATTTTTGCTCGTTGGCAAGCATTATTGTCCAGTTTTGATTTTGACATTGAGCATATCAAAGGAGAATTCAATTCCATCCCTGACTTCCTAACCCGTGAATTCTTACAGGGATGCAAGACTACCAATACTCCACCTTTTGATACCATCCAATAAATCCCCTCTTTGACCGAGACTGTTTAACAATTGTCTTTTCCCCCATTCTTGAGAAATGTTAGCCATCAGACATCTTTGCAACTGGGCTCGTATCTATGAAGCCAGTATTAATGAAACCACCCAGGAGATTCAGCGAATCCTTGCAAGAACTGGTTGGTCCAATTTTGATCTTGATAATTATCAACGTCTTGTTTCTGATCTCATCCGATGTCGTCGACTCCTAAGCCAAACACGATACCGATTAAGGATGTATACTGCTTAACTCTTTATCATTCTAGTCTATGATCATATAATCATGAAGTATTTCATGATTCACTGCAGACAGATTATGGTCTACAATCTCTTGACTAAAAATGATTGCCTGAACAATCCTTCCAGTTCCCAGGATGCGAAGTTGGGAAACCGTTAACCATAACGGCATCAAAGAATGGTCTGTAAGCCGTGAGGGTAATATCGGCACCCTTTTACCCAGGGTAAAACATGGGTTACCGTTATTATTCCGGCACTGAATAGTCTGATATGTCTAGTCAGTAAAAAGGGCAACCGGTTCATCATTCTGGTTTAAGAATGGTCCAGCCAATATCCGGCTTGGTCAAATAGGATAAAACAAACCAGCCAAAACCCGGCTCAGCCAAATTGGGTTAATCATTTTTTAGCCAGACCAATAGGGAAAACAGTGTCTGTGACACATGGAATGCCCTGGAATGGTTCATCATCTATAATTTCTACATCCAATGGTGCAAGATGAAGATTTGCATCCAATGGTGTAAAGCAAGCTTATCAAATCAATGCAACATCAAGGGTCAAGAATCAAGCCTCCAATCGGACGGTCAAGGTTAAAAGGAATCTTATCCCACCAACCTTATCTTATCCTTATCCTTGAAGATTGCTAGCAATCCAAAAAGATTTAATCATGGCCATCAATCAAGATTTCAAGGAATCCAACGGATGTCCATCTTCTACAAGGACCCTCCTTCTTCTATAAATAAGCGAGTGCTCTCAAAGGAAAGGAGGTTGGTTTCTTTGCAAGATTAGAGAGTTCAGAGGAGTGCTCCTCTAGGAATAGGATTTCTTCCCCCTTCCCCTCTCTGTATCATCTTGTAATGGTTGTAACAATGCAGTCTTGCATCTCCGATGCATGTAACAATGTTCTTCACCACGAAAGATCCTAATCTATCCCTGGTATATATATATATATAACCTATGATATGTGAGTATATTTCTAGATTTTCTACTAAAATAGCTACCAAAGTTGTTAAGTTCTTAAATTTCAAGCTTAGTCCTCACAAATAAAATGGTAAAGATGTAAATTGCTAGTCAAAAACTTATATTCAATATGTATTCATGTCTATTTAGAATAATTTACTTAAGAAAATAGCTATCCGATTATCATCCGATTGCAACTGAATCCATTCGAAAACCAATAGGATATTACCCGAATCCGTCTGAATATAATAGGATGCAGATGTGGTAATAATCCAATCCAAATCTGGTCCATTTACATTCCTAACAGAAACCAAAAAACCTAGCCCTTACATAGTAATACCTTAGCCATTTCGAGGTGGCTGGAATGGAACCCTTTCCTAATAAGATTAGGAACTACTATAATTATGTGCACCACCATGTGATGAATCTAACTTGTATTATGTAATGTAAGAATACTAATACTTATATAAAGAGAAATACAATGAATTACCAAAAATACCCATATGAAAGAATGCAATGTACAACCAACTTCCTATGTTGACTTAGATTTAACAAAGCACCTTCAAGAAGACAAGTGTTGATATCAACTTAACATCGTCCTTGCTTGAGCCACACACCTTGCCTAAAGATAATCTTCTTTGTCTGACATCAACCAAACTCGCATGGTCTACACTGAGTCTCGATCCTCTACCTTATGTTCCCTTCACCCTCCTCTATACAATTAAGAGGGAGATGCCCACCTCTAAGTACTGATAAGGTGGACCATAAATGAATTTTCTTCCAAATATGTGGTAGAAAAATGTAATAGAAGCACAATCCCCTACATATCCCAACTAGCAAGACATCTTCTTGAGATCTTTTTTTTTTTTTCATTTTTTCCTAATGTAGTTATCTAACCCATATATTTCCCTTCTCCCTTCCCATGACAGGTGGCCAATTTGGGTTGGCCAAGCCTGGCTTAGAGTGGTATAGATCAAGATTAGATTATTTTGACCCTTATTTGGTGGGTCACAACTAGGCCTAGCTAAAGGTATGTAGGGTTTTGAAAAACCCAGCCCAATCCAATCTTGTTATAATTGGACATGAGCCAGAGTGTTCATCCCTTGTAACTCATAAAAACCCAACCCTAGTTCCCAAACCCATTAGTGCAATTAAATTACAAAATTACCGTTTCTGACACTTTCACATTCCCCTTCCATAACCTCGTCATCAAGTCTATGGGACCCCTCAAATTTATTTTTAATCTCCGTGTGGTTTTGGATAGATTTGTATGGAGAGCCTGGCATGGATCACATGAAAACCATAGTCCTTAGTGAAATGTTAGCCACGTTTTTTCTTTTCTTTTATTCTCTTTCATTTTTTCTTTCACCGTCTAGTCTTTTCTTCTGTTGTTTAACTATTCAAATACGAATGTGATTGACGTGATGTTAGTTTTGATACCAAATATTAAGTATTTAATTATATAATAAAAATTTAAAGTTGATGTCAGTTTTGATACCAAATATTAAGTATTTAATTAATATAATAAAAGTTTAAAGTTGATGGCACAGATTGAATTAAGCCCTTCAATCTTCTTTTTTTTTTTTTTGGTAGACGCTTCAATCTATCTTACAGACCTAATCTAGTGATCATACACAAAATTGGATTCCATTAGATACGTAATTAAATTTGCATATCAACAAACCAAACAGTTTAATAATAATTTATTTATAATTTTCAACAGAGAACATGGAGCAAGTCAGCGGGATCTACGGCCTCGAGCTTCTCTCATGTTCCCAATCACTCCAATTTGGCAATTTATTGAAATTTAAGATTTTGGATTTATTCTCATGAGCATTAAAATTTCAATGTGGTACAGTCAAGTGACTTGCTGGACACCCGATCATCAAGCCAATCGTACAGTCCATAAAAAATCATTAAACAATGGGCTATCTATGCTCATCAATGGATTCCATGGTTGTCTCTTTGTGTTTCATAGCCGTCATTCCTCTCTCACTCGCTCACTCCATTTTCAGATTCTAAGAAAATCAAATCAATTGTGACATGCAACAGAGAAGAGAAGGCACGGGCCATACTGAAAATCTCTCATTCCATACTAAAAAATGAGAATTCAATGGGTCACATGTCGACCCCATCTGCTATTTAAGTGGTTGAAAACTAACGAGGGAGTACATTGTTCTCTCATGATGGGGAGATGATCTGAACTCAAATTTTGTTGGGGGAGGAGAGGGGATTTACTAACACATTGTCCTCATGTACTAATAAATCCTTAAATTTCTTCAAAATTTTAATTGGGATTTTTAAAGGAGATAGTTGCTTCGATCAGGTTTTACAAATAGTAGAGAAACAATGTTGGTAGCTGAAATAAAAAAAGAAGCCATAGTAATGGTTAAATGATGGTTTTCCCTAATATGGACAATATGATGGTTTTCCCCAGTTTGACTTTTACTGATTTTAGTTTTCTTTGTACTTTTATCAGGCTATATAGTATTGATAGACCACAATTTAGATCTATAATTAAGCAGACCTTAGAACTTTTGTATGTTACTTCAATGTTAATTTCTTTTTTCCTTCACAATATGAAACCACCACAACTTTATCTTTCCCTTTTCGTCTAGAGATTGAGATTATAGAATATGATGAAAATAAGAATGTAAAGAAAAGAGAAGAAAGAAAGAAAAAAAGAGACTTAGCTCGACACATTAGGCTTGAAAAAGAAATGCCGTTGAGTGAAAACTTAATTTTCCAACGATGGTCTAGAGAACTAATCAGATACATATATTAAGACATGCAACATTAATGACCGCACCAGCCAACAATCACAATAACATTTATTGAGGAAATAACCAAAGTGCATCTACTTATTACTTGAGGAGATGACCAACATTAATATTTTTACACTCCTCAAGGTCCTAAAACATCACTTTGCTCTCAAGGAAATAACAAAATTAACCAGCTTACCCTCTTCCTTTAAGAGGTGCTTGCTGACATACTCCATGAACCTGCTAAATAAGGTACTAATGATAGAGTCTCCAAAGTGGTCAACAAGCATGGATTCAAAAATAGCCCTTATATACTTCGCAACCTTCTGCCCTCTTATAGAGGTATCCAACATAAACTCATTGTCATCAGTGTCACTTGCGTCCAATTGGTATCAAATATTTCTAAGTGATCAAGATAAAATGATCCTTCTGCACAAACTATACTCTCTAATTCTTTGCTAGAAGGCATATAGAATGGCAAATTGAAAGAATCCACTTTGGCTTCCTCAATGCGACCCTAAAACAAGATAAGAAAACTTGTACAAATTTGAAATACTAAGAGGAAAATTGTACGCAGTCATTAATTAAGCATGTATACCTCGAAGACCAAGTCATTTAGTGAATTAGATAACAGGTCCAAAATGCAACTCTCTTTGCCAAAAGGATCTTCACTTCTCCTACCAAGAAATTTCAAAACCATTCTTCCTTCCGGTGTCATTTCCTTCGAGCGCAAGCTAAGAAACAAGGAAAAATCCTTTTGAAATTGCACTAGGTAAGCTTTTAGCACACTAGGAGGGCTTGTCTTTGCCAAGTAAATATTCCCCTTATTGTTACTTCCAACTATTGAAGGAACCTGTAGTTTTCATTATACATAAAACACGTGAGCGTGCATGATATGTATCAATTAGGTTTCAAACCTGAGAGAGCCAATGAAGGCTGTAAGTGGAATGAAAGAAGTCTATAGTACTGCTTGGAAAGAGCCTCTCATAGAAAGAACTAGGTAATCCTGTGATAGAAACTGGCCCAAAATTTTCACCAAAATCCTTCTTTAGCTGATCGTAGAAGGTTGGCAAGGTTCTGAAAATGGTGTTGAAAGTCATTACTTGGAAGATCATTGAGGAACACTAGGAATTCCGGTGTTTTACAATTCAACTGATGACATGTTTCATAGATCGCTTCAATGATTAAAGTAATCACTTGTATGGTGTTAGGTCCCGATGAGCAGCCCAAATCTGCTATCCTTAGACATTGAGATAACTTGGTGGAATACAAATCTAAAATGCTTCGAATTACCAGTGGCTTTGCCCTAGTTATTGCTAGTTTCTGAAAGGAAAAAAAAACAAAGTTCATGCTAAGTTGCTTGAAAGAAATAAAAATGAAAGTATTAGAGAGAGAGAGAGAGAGAGAGAGAGAGAGAGAGAGTACAACTATAGATTACAAAATGCAATATAAATTTGTTTTTAACGTGCGAGTATAGATTTTTTTTCAAAAGATATGGTTGATCTTACTAGTGTAGCTTCCACCCCCACCCTCACCCCCAACAACCTGATAAACTCGTAAAACATGCAAGAGTTTTACCAAAGACGAAATGTGCACAATTATTAATTAAGTCTTCATTGGAAGATTACCTTCTTCTTTTTTTATTATTATTATATTTTTTTATAAAAACATATAAAATGAGAACCCCAGGGATAACTCTTGCAAAAGATCAACACTTCCTCATTAGAGATTTAAGTTTGAATCTCCTCCGGGTTAGAGGCAAAGTCTTGCCTGTATTAATTATAAAAGCTTTCTTGAGGATGTAGTCAAGGTAAGCAAGAGCTAGCCCGAATGAACATCGGATATAATAATAATAGAATATATATATATATATATATATTATAATCAAATCCACGTAATGTGCATCCAACGGTGAGTACTATAGGCACCACCACGTCAGACACACCACTAAAGCAAAATCTAGAAAAAAAGTGTAACATGAGTCATGCTCTACCAATGAGATATATATTATTAAAAGTTTTTTTCATGCTGTCAATTTTGGTTGGGCCAAAATTCTTGATTGCCCACTTAAGTGACAAATTACATGTTATTCACAGTGTATGTTTTCGAAAATTATAAGTTATCCACAGTTACTTTTTGGTTGACTTTGAAATTAAAATGATTATTTTTCCTGTGGGATAAAAGAAAGTATAAATTTATATTTTTACCAAACCTCATTTAATTTTTTAAAAATGACAAAAAGATAAATCCTTGGTTCGCACAATTCACATTGGTTGCCAAAAAAATATCCACCACCCTAGCATGAAAAATCTCTCTTTGCAATAGGTTGGTTTGTGGTCAAGAGGAGATCTACGTCCTCCTCAGTTCCTCACCAAAATCAAAGTGGTTGAGAACCATATCAAACCGATCGAGAGTTCTTCGAGTGATGATGAACCTTCAATTGCCGGCGGTGGACTCAGATAGGGGAAGGAGTGGGTGCTATTCGAGGAAGTAGTGTGTGTGTTTTACCCGAGGAAGAAATGGCAACTCTTGAAAGAGCTTGCTTGATCGAGCGATGGATGGAGAAGAAAGTGACAGAGAAGATCGAAATTCTTCTTTTGTTGAATTCTACATCTAGCTCCTTAGATTCCAGCTGTGAACAGGGAGTTCTTTTTGTAAATTTGAAAAAATTAAGTGAGTTTTTGTAAAAGAAAAAAATTATATTTTCCTTCACACCATGGGCAACATGGTCATTTCAGTTTTAAAGTTAACAGAAAAATAATTGTGGAGAACTTGTAATTTTTGAAAAGGGTCAGTGTGGGCAACATGTAATTTTTGCAATGAGTACTGTCAAGAGTTTTGGCACAACTTACGTGAGAAGCATGAAAAACGCTCTATAATTAATACTATACTTGTGCACGCTACTTTAGTGTCTGTATTACTTATCTTAAACGTCATTTTCATGAGATCAACATTTATTAATTGATTGCAAATGACAAATTAGCTTATTAGTAACATAAGATGTAGGAGAGATGAGGTATATATTAAACAACATTAGAAGGTTAGAAAATAAAGTAAGCTTTGATTACGATGGGAGGACTTGTCCTTGCCAAGCAAATATGCCCCTTGTTCTTGACCCAAAAAATAAAATAATATTCCCCTTGTTATGCTGACGTACCATTGAAGGAACTAGCTATACCATGCACACATTATGGTTATTAAAAAAATTGATCTAAAAATAATTAATGTAAATTATTTATGAAGTTCCAAACTTAAAAGTGCCAATGTAGGCCATAAGAGAAATGAAAGGAAGTGGCGTACTTACTAAGCCCCCCCCCCCCCTTTTTTAAAAATAGATTAATGCCTATAATATCTCCTTGTTTTTCTCTTTTTCTTGTAAAATACCAATATTTGCCCCCGCCCCCAATATTGGAAACAAATTTAAACATTAAGATAAATGATTTATTTGTCATTCTAATTTTCTATCTAAGGGTTATATTTGAAATCCAAGTTTTAAGGAGGAAACCATTAACTCCCAATTAGAAACTAATTTTCTCCCTAAAATTTCTCTCTATTTTTTCTCCCCCCGAGGAAGTAAATCGTGGTGCGCGCAAGCTGACCCGGATGAACTTTAGTTTAAAAAAAAAAAAAAAGTTTTACAACTTTTCTCGTGGAATCCTGGATTTTCTCTACACGATTACAACCACTCAACCAGGTTTTTTATTTATCTCTCTCTTTTTCGGTTTAATTTTTTTCTTTTCGCCCTTAATTTCTTTTCTTTGATTTTTATTTTTATTTTTTTTTCTATTGAATACTTGAATACACGATTAATGCTTTCTATTTCTTTTCTATTTTTTTTCGGTTTAATTTTTTTCTTTTCGCCCTTAATTTCTTTTCTTTGATTTTTATTTTTTTATTTTTTTTTCTGTTGAATACTTGAATACACGATTAATGCTTTCTATTTCTTTTCTATTTTTTATTATTTTTAATTTATGTTGAATATGTATTGCATGAAAGTTTATGTTTATTGCTGTTTTTTTTATTAAATTAATTATTTTTATTTGTGGTTGATTTGAATTTATTAAGTTTATTACGTATTAAAATACTTGAACACACCCTTAATGCTTTCTATTTCTTTTTTTTTCTTTTTTCCTTTTGTTGTTTTTTTTTTTTAATGTTGAGTATGTATTAAATGAATTTGCCAATGCAGGGTTGGTTGAGTGGAGAGGTCGTGGGTTCGACCTTTGCGGACGGCATTAAATTTCAAGTATTAAAAAAGCACCAATACAAAAAAAAAATATGTATTGCACGAAAGTTTATTGCTGTTTTTTTATTAAATTATTTATTTTTATTTGTGGTTGTTTTGAATTCATTAAGCTTATTACGTATCAAATAATATTATGTCATTATTGTAAAAAAAAAAAAGGAAAATTTTTTTTACAGTTTTAGGCATAAATTAATTATATACACTTATTAGTTATAGTAGTTAATTTTGGAAAACAAGGAAATTTTTAGAAAAACTTGAGAGGCCTATAGGAGAGGAAAATAAAAGAATCCAAAAATATTTGAATTTTTTTTTCTTTTTTTAGTAGTAGATCAATGAATCTTTTTTATGTTTACTTATTTCGTGGTTAATTACAAGTTTAGGAGAATGTTTTTATTCAACTTTTCAAATTTAATGATTAATCAAATCAAATGGATATAGGAGAACGAGCTACTTCTAGGGTTTCCTTGGGAGTGAATCGAGTGGTGCAGTCGTCAAAAGTATAAGGATTTGTTTAACCATGGGAAAGAAGTCTACCATTGATTCTTTCTTCAAAAGAAAAGGTGTTGAGAATGACATGGTTGATGCATCATTGCCTACCTCTATTCCTGAGACCTCAACTCGTGAAAAACATCCTAAACAGACTCCAATGCCTGAAAGCGAGCAAAATAATGATTTTGAGCGTGATCCAGGGTTGAGAAAATCAATTTGGGACTATCCAATTGATCAACGTGATGAAATTAGGCGTCGTTACCTTAAAGCTAAACCATATTAGCCTATTCTTCAAGAGTATCCAAAATCTTCGTGGTTTAAGGTTCATCCTTTTTTGTTAGAGTATTCTCCTTTAACAAATGCAGTATTTTGCTTGCCATGTTTTCTTTTCAATAAGCCTGGAGCGAACATTGGACAGGGGACATTCACTATTGATGGATTTAAAAATTGGAAGAAAGTGGGTGGAAAAGAGTGTGGTTTAATAAATCATGTGGGAAGACAAATCAACTCATGCCACGAAGTTGCTCAAAAACATCCACAATAGGATGCGGATATAGTATACCCATTTCTTACCAATTATTATCCGTCCAAGACAGGGGCGGACCTAGGATTCAATATTGTGGGGGGGGGGGGGGGAACAATAATTACAAAATTTTTAGTACTAAAATTCAAAAAGGAAAGCGTACTAATAATACTTCAAAATCTATGTTAAATTCTTAAAAATACAATAATAAGTGAAAAGGCACAAAACAAGTGTCTCATAATGGAACTCGACGATCTTGGAGATCGCGAAAATCCTCAATAATTGATTCTGTATTGATTTTCTCTGCAATTTCTTTTTCAATATATAACATCATAGAATCTGTGAGAAAATCATCCATCATCATGTTCCGCAAATCAGTTTTAATAATCTTCATGACAGAAAAGGCTCGTTCAGAAATTGTAGTAGAAATGGGAAGAGTAATCAATGGTTTGATTAACCGATAAATAAGTGGGTAGAAGTCAAATTTTGTTGACCTCACCAACCACTGACACAAATTGCTAATGGTTGACATGTTCGGATAATCTGGACCTTTGACTACATCAATCTCATAGTGTCGTAGTTGAACTTTCAAGTGATCTGTCTCATGCTCAGTAAAATCTTGGGGATAATATTTAACCACAAGTTTGCAAATATCATCAATTCTAAAATTCTCGCATCCGCTTATAGGATTCAAAGAAGAACTAAGAGTAAGCAACTCTATAACATGCTCATTGAATCTACTATTTAGCTCATTCAACTCGCTATCAATTGTAGCACAAAAATATTTGCTTGATAATGTTGTTCAACTGTAAAATCATCCTGTTGCTAGTGAGCTCGACCTTTCCTTCCAATAAACTGAACACTCATGTTAGGGACATCAATATTACGCTTTTCACATAAAGATGTCACCAAAATCAAAAGCTCATCCCATCCAACATCTCTCATTTCTTGAATAACCTTTTTTTTGTAGTGGACACAAGTTGAATAGCATTTAAAATGTCTTTAAACTTCTGCTGCAAAGCTTGACAAAGCAAATCAGTGATGCTCATAATTTTTTGCATTAGATGCAGAATCATAACAAAATCAAAGGAGGCCAATGCATCGTATGCCGATTCTGCTTCAACTCTCTGTGATGAAGTAGTCCCATTAATAATAATGGCGATCAAGACCTCACATGTAGCACCATACATACTTATCAAACTTAAAATAGATCTCAAATGAGAACCCCAACGAGTATCTCTAGGCAGTTGTAAAGTTCCAATTTGATTTAGCCCACTTCCAGTTTCAAGTTCATTGATCAATGGAGATCAAGTATGCAGTTTCAGAAGCATGAGCAACTTTTAACACATCATTTCGCTTACTGGAGGCACCAGCAAGATTGATAATAGGCACCAATTTGGAGAAAAATTTCTCAATTGGGTCAACACTTCTAGAAGTTGCAATTAATGCCAACTGCAGACGATGAACAAAACAGTGGATATAATAGGCATGTGGACAGTCAGTAACTACTAAGGCTTGTAACCCATTCCACTCACCTTGCATGTTACTTGTTCCATCTTGGCCTCGAATATTGTGAATGTTAAGCCCATAATGAGAAAGAGTAGAAAAGATAGCGGTCTTCAAAGTCAAGGCCTTTGTATCTGAAACACGAACAAGATCAAAAAAACGCTCTTGTACAAATCACGCGTTGTCAACAAACCTTAAAACAATAGCCATCTACTCTCTTTTAGATTCATCGCGAGATTCATCCACTATTAAGCAAAACTTTGCATCACCAATCTCTTTACAAATTAACTTCTTCACTATATTTGCTATAATATGTAAAACCTCCTTTTTTATCTTAGGTGATATGTATGATTCATTTTGAGGAGCATTATCCAACACAACTGCTGCAACTTTATCATTGTAGGAAGCTATCAACTTTAAGAATGCAATAAAATTTCCCCTGTTGGACGAATATTTGCTCTCATCATGACGTCTAAGAGCACAACCTTGAAACACAAGCAATCTTATCACATCAATTGAGCCTTTTAAACGCAATCGATTGTTTTCAATTACTTGAGATGTATACTTTTCAATCATCAAATCAATATGTTGATCTTGCTTCATTAAGTTTGCAAAATATTTTTGAGCAACTTCGTGGCATGAGTTGATTTGTCTTCCCACATTATTTATTAAACCACACTCTTTTCCACCCACTTTCTTTCAATTTTTAAATCCATCAATAGTGAATGTCCCTTGTCTAGAGTTCACTCCAGGCTTATTGAAAAGAAAACATGGCAAACAAAATACTGCATCTTTTAAAGGAGAATACTCTAACCAAAAAGGATGAACCTTAAGCCATGAAGATTGAAAACGTCAAGGATGACTTGATGGCCCAGATTTTGGATACTCTTGAAGAATAGGCTGATATGGTTCATATTTAAGGTAACGACGCCTAATTTCATCATGTTGATCAATTGGATAACCCCAAATTTGTTTTCTCAACCCTGGATCACGCTCAAAATCATTATTTTGCTCGCTTTCAGGTATTGGAGTCTGTTTAGGACGTTTTTCACGAGTTGAGGTCTCAAGAATAGAGGTAGGCAATGATGCATCAACCATGTCATTCTCAACGCCTTTTCTTTTGATGAAAGAATCAATGGTAGACTTCTTTCCCATGGTTAAACAAATCCTTATACTTTTGATGACTACACCACTCGATTCACTCCCAAGGAAGCCCTAGAAGTAGCTCGTTCTCCTATATCCATTTGATTTGATTAATCGTTAAATTTGAAAAGTTGAGTAAAAACATTCTCCTAAACTTGTAATCAACCATGAAATAAGTAAACATAAAAAAGATTCATTGATCTACTATTAAAAAAAGAAAAAGAAAAATTCAAATCTTTTTGGATTCTTTTATTTTCCTCTCCTATAGGCCTCTCAAGTTTTTCTAAAAATTTCCTTGTTTTCCAAAATTAACTACTATAACTAATAAATGTATATAATTAATTTATGCCTAAAACTGTAATTTTTTTATTTTTTTACAATAATGGCATAATATTATTTAATACGTAATAAGCTTAATGAATTCAAAACAACCAAAAATAAAAGTAAATAATTTAATAAAAAAATAGCAATAAACTTTCATGCAATACATGTTCAACATAAAAAAAAAGATAAAAATGAGAAAAAAAAATAGAAAGCATTAAGCGTGTATTCAAGTATTTTAATACGTAATAAACTTAATAAATTCAAATCAACCACAAATAAAAATAATTAATTTAATAAAAAAACAACAATAAACTTTCATGCAATACTGATGCGTCAAAAATCTGCTCAGCCCTTAGATCACTTGATAATGACCTGCAAAACAACCGTTAGATGTGGCCCGACCGTGGGGGTCGGGAATCCACCTCCGATGGCTAAGTAAGTTAATGAACTGATCACAAAGGCTCTGACTAGCTGCAGAGCTGAAATAAGAATACGATAACTTGGAATACGATTCAGATACCTTCTTTGTACGTTGGTTTTGTCTTATATAGAATTTACCTTTGAATCCCGTTCGTTGAACTCGTACGTGCCTTCTTCGGTGACTTGTCATATCAAGACGGTTAGACTCGTTAGTGGGGTAATGGATAACTTCCCTTGATTGCATGATCTTGATGCCACGGTCGTGGCAGTTATCCAAGTTGGCACGATCGTCCGCTCCCGCGAGTGCTGATAACCGTCACTTTGACAAGTTATTCATCTCGAGAATCTCGGACTCGTGCTTGCTAGCTGATCGCGTTAGGTTTCTTCCTGAACACGCCATCTTCGAACCCGGTTCACTCGAACCTAAATCAGTCGATTCATCCCCGATCGGGGTTGAGGGTTGAACCAAGGACGGACCAGGTTCAACGATATTTTTCCCGTATCACAAGCCCCCTAGAACAAGCGTTCAGGAACGCCAAGGGCTTGGTTGATTTAAACTGAATGTGAAAACCGAACAAGGAATCCAAACGATTGCTTGTTCTCATAAATGTCAAGTTGCATTTAATGTTGCTGCGTCACCACTTTCCTCAAGTTACGCGAACACCTTCAGCTTTCATGCGGGAGTCCCCACGTGTCTGTTACAGCCAAAACCATCATTACTTTTAACTCAAAATGACGGTTCCTCAAAACCTCAGCTCCGATTCGATTCATTTACACATTTTCGAATCGTCACTCAATCGCGATCGTTAATCTGAATTGATCTTTGATCATACACATGCCCACTAGCTGGCTTATTTAAAAACCGCCTGTTGCTTTTTCAAATTTCATTTTCGTCTGCAACTCGAAAACTCGTCGTCGTCTTCTTTGTGCCCTAACTGCCTTTCTGCTTCCAAGCTTCTTACTCTGGCGAACAAGTAAGTTTAGTAACTTTCTTGCCTTCTTTGCTTGCTTTAGTTACTCCTTTCACTTTCGCATTTGTTTCTTTTCTGATTTAAAAGTCACAACCAGACTTTCCTTGTAACGGGAAGTGGTAAAACTTCTGACGAGGGCTCTCCTGAACGTTACGCCGGTCAGGGCGATTCTAGTGGCAAGACCACTGTCTCTGTTTCTGTCGAACAGTGTTGTAAATATGTTTAAAACTTATTTTATATAAATATTTGTTTTAATTGTGTCGTTTATCCATGTTTTATTTAGTCCCACATCGGGTTGAGAGGATCTGATTATATGGTTTATATATAGTAAGGGCCCATGTATCATTAATTTGTCTGAATCCTGTTTTGACCCTGCCATGATTATATATATATATATATATATATATATATATATATATATATGACTTGGGACTTTGGTCGTGGGCTTTGATCCGGAAGGCCCATTTTGTCATGGGCCCTATTCTGGAAAGCCCGCTACTGGGTGATTACGTGGAGATTCCATTAGAGAGGCACTCTCCAGTAGGGAGGTCAGCTGGATAGGTATCTTCTTGAAGGGAGTTGAGCTGAAACTGTCACACCCCGCCCGCCAGGCCCGGGTTACCTACCCGACAACCCGTGGGTGCGATCCGTCACAGGATCCATGGTTTTAGTCTATCAATAATAATAAATACAAATACATGAATCAAGAGCAAGAATAGTACAATAATCAATAAAAAGGTTACAGGAGTCCAAATACTCCAATAAATATCCAAGAAATAATCAAAGGAAAGAATCAAGAATCAAATGTAATATCGAGTTCAGCGGAAGCAAAATAAATAACTAGATAATCTTCATCTTCAGGAGGCTTCATGCTCTGCAAGTCCATGTACCACTGTCTGTGCCACATCAGCTTCAAACGAGAAGGCTCTTTCATACGAATCATCTCCAACTTCCGACGTTGTGCAACCATCTGTACAGTTTATATAATACATACAATGAAAGGAATGAGTTCCAACGAACTCGATGAGGACAACAAGCAATTCTCATATATATGTCAACACAATCCACAAATGCACATATGAAATGATATGGATGATATGCGAAAATATGAATGCTACTAAGATCTAACTATGCAAGTCTCTAATGGCTGACATGCTTTAAGATATACACCAGCCCTCCTCTGGGTAAGTCTCATCACTCTGATCCGGCAAGGACTGGTTACCTCTGTAGGGATCCTGGGCAAAGGGGTAAGTCCATACCTGGCTCTCAAAGCCGTGGCTGGGGGTTAAGTCAACACTCTCTCACCACGACCATTGGCAATGAGTACTGGCGCATGTCGGGGTTTCTAATCCAATGCAAGGTCATAATGGTAACATACTATATGAAGTCCAGATACTTCCCCTATGGCACCAACCAACTCGGTTCAGTATCCTTCGCAGCCTAGGAGTAAGAATCCTCACGGACTGGCTACCTCTGTTGGACTCCACTCCTTAACCCTATGGTCATCCACATATTATTGGGGCGGATGCTCTCATGACTCCTCGCGACACCCGGTCCGCTCCTTGGACGTCCATGAGCCCAACCCTAACATATGCAACCCTACCATTACATGACCAATAGTGGACCACTGAGTCTCCGCACGGACTGGTTACCGTTGTTGGATGAAACATAGTCACGTCACCATTGTCATGGGTCACCCGGCTTCAATTCCCCTGCCGAAAGGGTAATAGCATGTGGGGTACCTAGCCATGCAATTCTAGACTCCCTAAGTATGTCATCAAGTAATCATGATAGTGCTTTGGAGACATCAGCGGCATGTGTCCCATTCCACAACCTTCGATATCCCAAGCCAAGATATCCCAATGGAATACCCCTTCCATCACAATCACACTACAACACTCTTTATCATACCATGAACAGTTTGTGCAATATCATGAAAGATGAAGTACATCAAGGAATACCACAAACAGCAAGTGTACAATAAGATTCACATACTTTATACAATTACAGCAAGTTACATGATCAAAGAATAGTAAATAGAACAACAGAATCATCATGTATATGTAATTGCATATAAATAAGAATGCATGTCCTTACACCGTAATTATGTAAAACTCCTCTAACTTGAATTCCAGAAACTATTATAAGACTTCTACTTGAAACAGAGAACACCTATATAGAGGGTTACAAGAATATAAAAGAGCCAAGAGTCAAAACAAATCCAAAATCAAACTTACACAGACACTGGAAACCGGCCGGTCGCTTGAGCCGGTCGCTTAGGTTGAGCGACCGCCACTAGTGACCGCCCCAAAAACAGAGAGTTACAGATCCGAAACTTAGGCTTCTGATCATCCGTTTTCAATCCGGATTTCGAGTGATCATGGCCAAAGTCTTGAATCTAACACTCCAAGACACACTAGGTGAAAAGAAACCTAACAATTATCATAAATGGATTACCCAGAAACTTTTACCTTGACTAGATCCATCCATTAACAAATGCAGGGATTCGTTTCTGGACAGGATCTCATCAAGAACATTGGAAAGGGAGTACAACAAATCAATTGGGTAACCACCAACAAAAAGGGGATGGGTTCAAATCAATTAGAGGTTAAAAAGAAGAGAATTGCAGATGGAGATTCATTACCTTAATCAGAATTACCAAGAATAGTAGAGAAAAGGTTTTATATCATTAACAGCACTTCAGACCTGAATCCCGTACGATTCCACAGCCGCCTAATCGCCCAAAATAGCAATCCCGAACATAATAATGCGTTAAAAGGGCGAGGGATGCTATTTATAACGAACAGGGGGCAAAATAGGGCATTTTCCCGCAAGCAGAACCGGGCGGTCGCTTAAGGCGGTCGCTTGGTTTAATCAACCGCCACTAGTAACCGCCCCCAAGTATATTGCTATACAAGGGTGCTTTGCTCATGGGGTTGAAGACCAAGTACAACCAAACCCAAATGAAGACATGGGGGAGATCATAGTCCGAAAAATCAATCATAATAGGTTTGTAACAAAGAGGTTAGGGTTTCATCATAACATATGGCTCATCAAAAGGTTATGATCACGGAAAGAGAGGGAATGATTGTTATCAAGAAAATAACAAGAAATCATAGGAAATCTAGTTTATGTTAACAGAAACATTACCCATGAGGTTTCCCGCACATGGAAGGTTACAAGAGGTTTCCAGAAAGGTCATTCAAGGGTTAGGGTTAAGGTTTCAAGAATCTATTAGCTAGGGTTAAGATCATGATGATGATCATAGATCTCAAAGAATAGAATGAGATCATGGAATAGATGGTTGCAAGGATGCATCATCTTTTTCCTGATCTCAATCAAGAATAAGAGCGAAGAAAGAATAATTAGAAATCCTAATTAGGTTAAACATGGATCATGAATAAAATATAGTGATCAAGTTTAGGTTAACACAAATATCACCCAAGGGAAAGAGAAACAACAAATCAAGATTCACCCATGGGAAAGAGAAACAAAGAATGCACAATCTGAAAAAGGTGTTGGGGAGTTTCCAACAAATAAAAGAACAATAGGGTTTCATATATGGTTACCTCTCATAAGAGTTTGGTTACCTCTCATGAGAGTTACCCATAATTAATTCTCACAAAAACAACCCAAGATAGATAAAGGAATATCTCATTAGTATTTCAAAATAAAGAATGGAATTAGGAAGGATCTACTAATGAGAGAAAATAAGGTTCTCAATTAAAGTGAAGGGAAAGAAATTCAAATCATACAATTAGGGATTTACTAACAAGAATCCGTGTATCCCACGAAAAGACTAAGGAGAATAAAGATTCACCCTTAGGGCATGGAATTTACAATCAAGAAAGGTTTTGGGGAGGGTCCAATGAATTAATAGAAAATAAAAGGGTTGCCAATTGTTCCAAGGAAAAACAAGGATCAACTCCTCAATCATGAGGACACAAGGGAAGGTCATGGTAATAATATGAGACCTTCCCCACAATAATAAAGATAGTTAGGAAATTAGGGAAAGTATCATTAAGAGCTTTGGTGGAATCAAATTCAAGGATCATCGCCATATGGCTTCAAGATCATAGAGTGAATTGGGGGATTCACTCTAGGGCTAAAAGAATTAAAGAAGAGGTCATTACAGTAGTGTAATACCCTTCTCATGATCAGAAAATCAGAAGTAGAGAAGAAAGAATGAATTAAAGAAGAAGCGAATTGAATACCAACCTTTTAGAAGAGAAACCGCTGAAGAAACCTGAACAGATACTAGAGGATCTTCCTTGGCTTCGAAGAAGAGGTTCTAGGGATCTTCCCACGTTCTCCCAAGGCTTAGAAACAGATTGAGAGTGAAACACTTGGAGTTCCCCCCTTTTAAAATGCACAAAGAGTTCAAGAGTTACTAGGGTTTCACCAAACTGACCAAACTGACCCTGGTGGTTGATTGGTTGCCAAAGAGGAAGTTCAAAGGTCGATCCCACACTATCTAGAGGTTTAGAAACATGGTGGGAATAGTTTACTACGAAATTAAAAGAAATAAAGCTTTTGAAAACCTTCAAAACAGATATTTACCAAAATGCCACTGCCTGGACAGCTTGTTCAAAAATAGGGATTTAATGGGCCTAACTTCAATATTTTTGGATGGGCTTCTTTCAATACATCGTACTACTTACCTAGTATGGAGGGAAGTCTTCAAACTAGGTCCAACTAAGCTTTAGGTCCATCAACCAAGTTCTTCTTCACAAATAAATAGTTCAACACCAAATCAAGTAAGGTTTCCATAAGGAAACACCATCATCAATATCCATGGGTTTTGGGTCAAACACCATATCTTCTACTGAGATGGCCCACAAAGAATTCTTCCTAATATTTTAAAAGATAGTAAAACTGAAATCACGGTCAAACTTCAAAGTCAACATTAAACAAAACCCGACTTCACGCAAAACAGATCGGGTTTCCGAGCTAGATTTGGGCTGGGTGTCACAGAAAGGTACCCTCAACAAAGAGAGGTGACCTTACCCTTTCACCCACAGCCTTTGGAGCTCTATATAAAGCCATTTCCGAGTTCATTCTAAGTACTGAATTTCCTCCTCCTCTTTCTGTCTCTTTCTCCCTGTTGTTGTTTTGTCAAGCAGTGGACATTACCTGATACACCTGAAGTAACCTTTCTAGGGTGCAACCTTAAAGGTTGGGCTGACTGATCTTTGGGTGAAGACACTGTAGAACCCGTATTGCACAAACCAGGGTGTCTAAATACCTTAAAGAAAGTACCTCTGGTACGTTTCAGCTCATTTGACAATATTGTGAGAACAAGCGCTCAAGTATATTTTCAGATTCCTCAACAACGTTTCAACAAGTTTAAGGTATTTAGTATTTTCTACTATGGCTACTGACAACACTGAAGTAGTCAACACGACCATTGGAAAAGAGACCAACATGAAGGACTTTGCAAACATAAGTGCACATGAGAAAGTCACTGAGAACATCACTCCTCTTCCATCTCTGCAAGCTTCACAACCACCAAACGGAAAGTCAGATTTTGACAAAATCGAGTAGTTCAAAGGTGAGGACTTTAAACGTTGGAAGCAAATGATGTATTTTGCACTTATGGAAGCTGGGATAGCATTTGTGCTGGATGAACCCCAACTTGATAAGTCAGGTGATCCTTCATTCGATCATAAAATGATTGAATGGTTCTGTGGATTTCAAATGTAAGAATCGCATTCTAAATGCGTTGGCAAATGAGTTATACAATGTGTATAGCTCTTATGAATTTGCTTATGAAATCTGGGAGGCATTAGTCAAGAAATATACTCTTGAGGATGCCGGTAACTTAAGGTTTGTGGTTGAAACCTTTCTAGAGTTTACAATGGTCGATGGGATTAGCGTCTCCGACCAAGTAAACAAGTATCAAGTGTTGGTGGGGAATCTGGCAAAAGAGAATATCATTCTGCCAGATGCCTTTATGACCAGTGCCTTGATACACAAGCTTCCTTCCTCTTGGAGTGCTTTCAAGGTCTCAATGAAACAGAAGAGGAAGGACTGGGCCTTTGACAGTGTTTTGGTTCGGATCAGAATAGAAGAGAGAAACCAACTTAGGTATGAACCTAGTAGTTCCAATAAGCCTAAGGCCAACTTGGTAGAGACTGAACAGAGAAAGAAATCTAATAAGTCTCTGAAACCCAATCAAGATGTTACCTTCAAAAAGAAGAAGAGAGCATGCTTCAAGTGTGGCAAACCTGGGCATTTCATAAAAGATTGCAGGGTAAATAAGAAAGGAGGATCGAAGAAAGCAAGGACTAATCTGATTGATTCTGAGATCTACACTACAATGATAACAGAGGCTTTTGTGGTTGAAAAGTCAACATCCTGGGTGATAGATACGGGTGCCACCAGGCACACTTGTGGAGATAGGAGCTTCTTCTCCAAGTACTCTGATGCTGCTGACAAGATCTTCATGGGAAATTCTCAACAACCCAATGTAATCGGAAAAGGACAAATCACCCTGAAGCTTACCTCTGGAAAAATTCTGAAGTTGGAGGATGTCCTCTATGTACCAGATATAAGGTGAAATTTGATCTCTGGTCCGCTCCTGGATAAAGCTGGGTTCAAACTTGTCCTTTGCAGAGACAAAGCAGTTCTCTTGAAAAATGATGTATTTATTGGAAAAGGTTATCTTAATGATGGCCTCTTTGTATTGAGATTATTGAATTAATAAATATTTCTGATTCTGCTTATGTTCTTGATTCTTTTGATTTATGGCATGGTAGACTAGGTCACAGTAGTGCACCTTATATATCTCAATTAAGTAAGTTGGGCATTATACATAGTGTTAAACCACCACTCACTAAATGTCAAATTTGTGTTGAGGCTAAATTTACAAAGAAACCTCATAAGTCAGTGGATAGGAAAACAAATTTGCTAGAACTAGTGCATAGTGATTTATGTGATTTCAAATCACAAGAATCAAGAGGTGGTAATAGATATGTTATCACCTTTATAGATGACTGTTCTAGATATACTATGATATATCTACTGAAATCTAAGAATGAAGCCTGCAATGCCTTTCTGTCTTATAAGGCAGAAGTAGAGAATCAACTTGGAAGAAAGATAAAAAGGCTAAGGACTGATAGAGGTTTAGAAATTTCAGCCTTAGTAATTTCTTTGAAGAGAATGGCATTATTCATAAAACCACTACCCCATATCAACCAGAAACTAATGGGATAGCAGAACGGAAAAATCATTCATTAAAAGAGATGATGAATGCAATGTTAATCAGTTCTGGCTTACCACTTGACTTGTGGGGGGATGCAATATTAACTTTGTGTTATGTTTTAAACAGAATTCCCCACAGGAAGACTGGAATGGTACCATATGAAAAATGGTATTTAAGGAAACCAAATGTGAAACACTTGACAACATGGGGTTGTTTGGTCAAAGTGGCCATTCCAAAACCTAAGAAGCGAAAAGTTGGTCCTAAAACCATTGACTGTGTGTTTTTAGGATATGCAGTACATAGTTCTGCATACCGTTGCATGGTTATAAGAACCATTGAAGAAATTTGTGAGGAAAATTCAATAATTGAGACAAGGGATGCTGAATTCTTTGAAAGAATATTTCCTTTTAAATTTAATAGACTTGATAGTGAGTCTAGAAGTAGTAGTATGAATCATGGAAATGATTTGGCTACAATCGCTGATTTATCTCATGAATTGACACAAGACAGTGGAAATGAGATAATATTGACTCCAAGTGGAAATGAGAATCCTTTACGAAAAAGCAAAAGACAAAGGAAATCTAAATTTTCATATGATGAGTGGATAGTCTATCTTATAGACAATGACCCTCTCACATATAGTGAAGCAGTTACTTCTCCGGATGTTGTCTTTTGGAAGGAAGCTATAAAGAGTGAACTAGATTCCATTATAGCTAACCACACTTGGGAATTGGTAAATCTTTCTCAAGGTTTAAAGGTGTTAGAAACCAAGTGGATATTTTGAAAGAAATTGAAACTTGATGGTTCTTTAGATAACTTTAAAGCCAGACTTGTAGTCAAAGGTTTTAGGCAAAAGAAAGACATAGATTACTTTGACACCTTTGCACCTGTAGCAAGAATAACCACTGTGAGAGTTCTCATGGCGATTGCATCTATCTACAATTTGGTGATACGCCAAATGGATGTAAAAACAACATTTCTGAATGGGGAATTGGAGGAAGAGATCTACATAAGACAACCAGAAGGTTATGTATCTCTTGGTCAACCTAATAAGGTTTGTAAATTAGTCAAGTCATGTATGGGTTGAAGCAAGCACCCAAGCAGTGGCATGAGAAATTTGATACTGCTCTCATTTCGAAGGGTTTTAGTGTCAATGATTCTAAAAGGTGCTTATATAGTAAGTTTCATCAAGGGAAGGGTGTTTTCATTCTACTTTATATATGTAGATGACACGTTGATCATGGGAACAAGCCTAGAAATAGTTAATCAAACTAAGAAATTGCTATTGTCTTTATTTGACACCAAATATTTGGGCACTGCTGATGTAATTCTGGGAATTAAAATTATCAGAAAAGAAAGAGAAATTATACTCTCTCAAGCTCATTATGTGGAAAATATGCTTAAGAAGTTTGGTTTTTATGATTCTGGTTCGTTCAAAACTCCTTTAACTATGGAAAGTAATTTTCAGAAAAATATTGGAGAACCAGTAAATTAGAAGAGATACTCACAGATTATTGGATCTGTAACTTATTTGATGAACTGTACTAGGCCAGATATTGCTCTAATAGTTGGAAAATGGAGCCAACATACTCATAATCCTAGTAAAGAGCACTGACTTGGAATTGAACGATTACTTCGGTATCTTAAGGGTACTATGCATTATGGACTTCACTATAGAGGAAATCCCTCTGTCTTTGATGGACACTGTGATGCTAATTGGATCTCAAATTCAAGAGAAACACTAGCTACAAGTGGATATGTGTTTATGCTAGGTGGAGGAGCAATCTCATGGAAGTCAGTTAAGCAATCATGTGGAGCATCTTCTACAATGGAAGCAGAATTCGTAGCTTTGGAAAAGGCTGGAAGTGAAGCTGAATGGCTTAGAAACATGATTGCAGATATACCTCTATGGCCCAAACCAATGCCACCTATATCGCTGCACTGTGACAGTAAAGCAGCTATAGGAAGAGCCAAGAATGGGGTATATAATGGCAAAAGAAGACACATACGTCTTCGACATAATCTTGTAAGGCAATATATTGATGAAGGAACAATTGCAATTGATTACGTGAAATTAGAGGAGAATTTGGCTGATATGTTCACTAAAGCTATGCCTACAAGAGCTTTTAATGAAGCACTTATTGGAATGGGATCAAGACCTATGACGGACACCCAACCTATGTGAAGAGGTTAAATCCTGAATTAGGTTCAAAGGGTAAGCAACAAAGTCGCTAGATGACCTATTTGTACTACTATACCCATTCTGAATAAATATAGTAAAGTAGTACCACCATATCGTTGATAGGATGAGTGACTGACTCTTAATCAAGCGTAGCTCACTAAATGTGGGGGTGTGTCAGATGTGGTGCACACCTAATGCTAACCTAAACAGATATAGAGGGTGAGGCCGCCTTCAGTTGGAAATGTTACATAGGCTAACATCCTTAAATATTTGTGAGACCAAGATTCGAGACAAGGCCTGTAATATCCAGCCCTATTCTAACCTTGACCCTGACCCGTATCCACTGTTGTATTCAGGTCCGAAGACCTGAAGCGGTGGAAGAAGAGATTTATGGACCATTCTGATTGATGATCATGATTCGGAGACTGAGCCCATGGACATTGACAATGATACCCCTTGCTTAAATGCATTGTCAGTGTTTAAGGAAAGTCTGCGCATCGGAGAAGATTAATATGGTTGATGTACCAAATGACCTCCTGTGCACAATCCGAAGGTATTGCTCGAAACTAGACTTCTTGATTGAATTGTGGAAGAAAACCTCACTCAATTTGACCTTGTATAGCCTTTCAAATCCCTACTTGAAGTTGCTGTTCTAAACCTGAGTTTTCTGCTGAAAATATTTTGGTCGATCCTTTTGGTCGATACCATCGACCAAGGACCATCGACCAAAATATCCCAGTCTGCCAAGTTAATGATTCCATGGAATATTCCTTTTCTATTTAATGTGACCTCGAGCCTTGAGCCTTTTGCAATCATTTTTCTCACCTGGGAACGTGGGGAGAGCTTCCCAAAGCAGCTCCTTGGTTAGTGTGAAGGGTATCTCATCAAAGACACTTAGTTTATCATTGATTCTTGTCTTCATCTTCCACACTAAGGTATGACTCCTCATTCCACTCTCTACCCTACCATTTTCTACTCTTTTCTACTGTCATCTTGCTGATGAGACATTTGGAATGGTGCTGCAACCTTGCAACCACCACTCCAAGTGCCTACTCATGCTCAATCCATGATTCCCTTAGCCATTCATTGATGCTATGCTTATATCTCATGCCTAGCATATGTATTCCATGATTTACCTATTAACATCATACTGTTTGATATCAAACTGAGCTATAGAGTGTATTATGTTCATGTTTAACATTGCCATATGATCCCAATCGAATTTCTATTAGTTCCTCTAGCTATTGCATGCTATTCCTCATCAATGTAATCAATTCCAACTCATGCCATGATGTTTATCACTTGAACTTGATAGCTCAAATTGGGGCTTTTTAATTAGACCATTGGATTGGGTTAATTCCTTGATTTATAGTGTCCTACTACTGTTGTTAAGTATGCCTCCAAGTTTCAGATCGATCCGAACACCGGAAGTCTCATTTCGGACCAAAATCCCCAAAATCCACTATTCTGCCCCGAGGACAATTTTGGTCGATCCTTTTGGTCGATACCATTGACCAAGACCATCGACCAAAGTTGTTGCTGACAGCAACCTTGGTCAGTTTCAGCAACAACTTTGGTCAAGTTTGACCCAAATGACATCTGATCTTCCCGACTTCTTTTCTAACTTATTATTGATGTTTGTTTAGGGCCTTAACGATTCTATTGGACTATTCTTGGTATTCTCAATTCATCATCAACTCATCCAAGGTAAGGATGGTTATATCCATAAACATATAAGTCATCAAATATTGAACTGTGCTTTATTTAAAGAATGAAATCCCTAAATTTCCTTTCAATCATTATGAGACTCATTACATATGTGTTAGAACAGTAGCATTTAAATCTTTATAATTTTGTTGTGTTACTTTATCATTTTGATTTGCTTATGATTATAATGATTCATTTCAATATCATGATTTGATTACTATTGTGAATATGCATTGGATGCATGAGAAATGATGAGATTTGATGTGTGATTGCTTACGTATGACTTGGGATTTGGGGGTGTCCTACTGACACTTCTGTCTTTGGGCATCGGAGGGAATAGTATGGGATGTTCTCCGATGGTGCCTATCGACACTTTCCCGAGTTATTGGATGACATACATAGGATTGTCTAGTTGTGTGGCTAGGTTCATCCTTGTCGTGTCAGACCCGAATCGGAAGGGCATTGAGACCAAACAACCCGTGGTAGTGTATGGTTGGATGGGCGCTCTAGGCCGGTAGCCAATCCGGTAGGGGACATAAACCATGCTACGGATACCTGAAAGGGGCCATTTATTGGTAGAGTTGCATATGGATAGACTTGGGCTCACGGGCGCTCAAGACCGGTAACCAATCCGTGAGAGGACGTGAGAGCTTCCCGTTTACTATATGTGGATGACCAATAGGGTTGATGAGTCCGAAATCCGGGATTTCGCTGACTCTAGTGTGAAGGATACTGGAAAGGATCGCTGGGGGCGAGGAATGGACGTATCTGAATCTGACTTGACCGACTGAGTAGATGACCTGCATTGGGCTAGGCTTTACTGTGACATGCGCCAGTACTTGACCAAATGGTGATGTGAGAGAGTGGTGACCAATCCCCTTACCACGGCTTTTTGATGACTTTACCGATCTTCCCCGGGCATTCCCAAGATATGAAAATGGGAGAGTGACTGACGACCCAGAGAAGTACGGTGCTATGACTTAAAGCATGTCTACCCTAGAGACCAGCATTCATAGAGTTAGGCTCATATCTGCATCATATATTCCATATCACATTGCATTACTATATGTTCTGAATGTGTATGATTTCTAATTATGGAATAACTTCCTTGCTGAGTTCTTCGAACTCATTCCTTTTTGTGCAAATGTTTTAGATTACATTCCAGGTACCGAAGATTATGATGGCACCTCCTATGAGGCGGACTATGATTCCACATACTACCCTCTGGGTAGTGGCGTCGGTGAAGATCCGTATATTGGAGCCGAGGAGGATTACTATCCGCACCAGGGTTAGCCCCACAGTTGTGCGGGAGCGGCAACGTTGGGTTTACTTCATCCGTACGGTTGAGGAGACTACCATTAGTATAGAAGAAACCCTAGCATAGTGCCCCATTCCCCTGGTGTATTTGTGGAACCTTGGATATTGTAATTAACTTGTCTTTGAATTATTCTGGTGACATTTGGATATGTAACTAACTTGATTTACTTATTTTCCGCTGATGTGAGAGGGTGGCTACCACACCTTCTCACCCTTTATGATTTTGATCACACTTTATTATTATCTATATTCCGCACTCTGATTTAGTTAATCTTATCTTTTTCATGATACTTAGTATTAACTGTTTTTACTATTTATTATTACTGTTCATGATTGTGTTACCGTGTATGTGGGAGGCATGGACCTCAGATCATTGATCCTTGGACTGTGGATCACATCCCGGGTATTCCAAATGGGGTACCGGCTGGGTGGATGTGACAAGGCTGATAAAATGTCTATTTCTCTTTATAAAGGGGTTGTAGGAAGGTCGACCAAGTTGATATGAATGGTGGAGTTGTCAGCTACACTGAAGAGGATAGGTTCAAGAAGTCAGACTTCACCGGGTACGTGTTTTTTTTTGTGTTTAGTGTGAATTTCAGAAGCCACCACCACCACGCCGTCTTTTTTTTTTGTGTTTTTGTTTTTTTTTTGTTTTTTTTTTTTTTTTTTAGTTTTTAATTTTTGGGGGGGGGTGTTGTGGATTTTTTTAATTTTTTTTTTTTTTTATTTTTTTTTTTTTTTTTTTTTTTTTTTTTTGTTTTTTTTTTTCCCCCCCCCGGGGGGGGGGGGGGGGATTATTTTTTTTTATTTATATAGGGGGGCGCCCCATTTTTCATCCCCCCCCCCCCCCGGCCGGGCCGCCCCCCCCCCCCCCCCGGGGGGTGGACCCCCCCACGGATCCACGATTTTAGTCTATCAACAATAATAAATACAAATACAGATAATCAAGAGCAAGAATAGTGCAATAATTAATAAAAAGGTTACAGGAGTCCAAATACTCCAATAAATATCCAAGAAATAATCAAAGGAAAGAATCAAGAATCAAATGTAATATCGAGTTCAATGGAAGCAAAATAAATAACTAAATAATCTTCTCTCTGGTTTTCTTTTCTAAATCTAAAAACTAGTTTTCTAAATTAGCAAGTAAAGATGTCCTCCAATCTTTCTCCAAACGATCATCAAAATCCTGGCAATCTGCCTCTATCGCCCATCAATGGGTGCTAAAAGTGCACACAAGCATCATCAGGAGGCTTCATGCTCTGCAAGTTCATTTACCACTGTATGTCTCACATCAGCTTCATACGAGGAAGCTCTTTCATATGAATCATCTACAACTTCCGACATTGTGCAACCATCTGTACAGTTTATATAATATATACAATGACAGGAATGAGTTCCAACGAACTCAGTAAGGAACAAGCAATTCTCATATATATGTCAATACAATCCACGAATGCACAGATGAAATGATATGGATGGTATGCAGAAATATGAATGCTACTAAGATCTAACTATGCAAGTCTCTAACAGCTGACATGCTTTAAGATATACACCAGCCCTCCTCTGGGTAAGTCTCATCACTCTAATCCGGCAAGGACTGGTTACCTCTGTAGGGATCCTGGGCAAAGGGGTAAGTCCACACCTGGCTCTCAAACCATGGCTGGGGGTTAAGTCAACACTCTCTCACCACAGCCATTGGCAATGAGTACTGGCGCATGTCAGGGTTTCTAATCCAATGCAAGGTATAATGGTTACATGTCTACATGAAGTCCAGATACATCCCCTATGGCACCTACCATCTCGGTTCAATATCCTTCGCAACCTAGGAGTAAGAATCCTCACGGACTGGCTACCTCTGTTGGACTCCACTCCTTAACCCTATGGTCATCCATATATTATTGGGGCGGATGCTCTTATGACTCCTCGCGACACCCGGTCAGCTCCTTGGATGTCCATGAGCCCAACCCTAACAAATGCAACCCTACCATTACATGACCAATAGTGGACCACTGAGTCTTCGCACGGACTAGTTACCGCTGTAGGATGAAACATAGTCACGTCACCATTGTCACGGGTCACCCGGCTTCAATTCCCCTGCTGAAAGGGTAATAGCATGTGGGGTACCTAGCCATGCAATTCTAGACTCTCCTAAGTATGTCATCAAGTAATCATGATAGTGCTAAAGGCATCAGTGAGCATGTGTCCCATACCACAGCCCTCTGATATCTCCAGCCAAGATATCCCAATGGAATACCCCTTCCATCACAACTACACTACAACACTCTTTATCATACCATGTACAGTTGTGCAATATCATAAAAGATGAAGTACATCATGGAACACCACAAACAACAAGTATACAATAAGATTCACATGCTTTATACAACTACAGCAAGTTACATGATCAAAGAATAATAAATAGAACAGGTGAATCATCATGTATATGTAATTGCATATAAATAAGAATGCATGTCCTTACCTGTAATATGTAAAATTCCTCTAACTTGAATTCCAGAAACTATTATAAGACTTTTACTTAAAACAGAGAACACCTAGGCATAGGGTTACAAGAATATATAAGAGTCAAGAGTCAAAACAAATCCAAAATCAAACTTACACAAACATTGGAAACCGGCCGGTCGCTTGAGCCGGTCGCTTAGGTTGAGCGACCGCCACTATTGACCGCCCCAAAAACAGAGAGTTTCAATCCGAAACTCAGGCTTCTGATAATCCGTTTTCAATCCGGATTTCAAGTGATCGTGGCCTAAGCCTCGAATCTAACACTCCTAGAGACAATAGTTGAAGGGAAACCTAACAATCATAAAAAATGGATTACCCAGAAACTCTCCCCTTGACTGGATCTATCCATTAACAAATGCAGGGATTCGGTTCTGGACAGGATTTCATCAAGAACATTGGAAAGGGAGTACAACAAATCAATTGGGTAACCACCAACAAAAAGGGGATGGGTTCGAATCAATTAGAGGTTAAAAGAAGAGAATTGCAGATGGAGATTCATTACCTTAATCAGAATCACCAAGAATAGAAGAGAAAAGGTTCCATATCATTAACAGCACTTCAGACCTGAATCCTGCACGTTTCCACTGCCGCCTAATCGCCCAAAATAGCAATTCCGAGCATAATAATGCGTTAATAGGGCGAGGGATGCTATTTATAACGATCAGGGGGCAAAATAGGGCAAAACCCCAAAAACAGACCGGGCGGTCGCTTGGTTTGATCGACCGCCACTAGCAATCGTCCCTATGTATATTGCTATACAAGGGTGCTTTGCTCATGGGGTTGAAGACCAAGTACAACCTAACCCAAATGAAGACATGGGGGAGATCTTAGTCCGAAAATGAATCTCAATAGGTCTATAACAAAGGGGTTAGGACTTCATCATACATAACCTATGGCTCTCATGGAAAGGCTAGGGGGAATCAAGATTCACCCTAGGGAAAGAGAAACAAAGAATGCACAATCTAAAAAGGTGTTGGGGAGTTTCCAACAGATAAAAGAACATTAGGGTTTCAGATATGGTTGCCTCTCATGAGAGTTACCCATAATTAACTCACACAAAAACAACCCAAGATAGATAAAGGAATATCTCATTAGTATTTCAAAATAAAGAATGGAATTAGGAAGGGTCTACCAATGAGAGAAAATAAGGTTCTCAATTAAAGTGAAAGGAAAGAAATTCAAATCATACAATTAGGGATTTACTAACAAGAATCCGTGTATCCCACGGAAAGACTAAGGAGAATAAAGATTCACCCTTAGGGCAAAGAATTTACAATCAAGAAAGGTTTTGGGGAGGGTCCAATGAATTAACAGAAATAAAAGGGTTCGCAAATGGTTACCCTCTCATGAGAGTTACCCAAGAATTTCCCCTCAAAATCTCACCCTTTTGGTTTCCAATGGCCCAAAGAATATCAGGGATCAACTCCTCAATTATGAGGACACAAGGGAAGGTCATGGTAATAGTATGAGACCTTCCCCACAATCATAAAGATAGGTAGAAAATTCAGGGAAAGTGTCATCAAGATCATTGGTGGAGTCCAATTCAAGAATCATCGCCATATGGCTTCAAAAACATAGAGTGAATTGGGGGATTCACTCTAGGGATAAAAGAATTAGAGAAGAGGTCATTACATTAGTGTAATACCCCTCTCATGATCAGAAAATCAGAAGTAGAGAAGAAAGAATGAATTAAAGAAGAAACGAATTGAATACTAACCTTTTAGAAGAGAAACCGCTGAAGAAATCTGAACAGATGCTTGAGGATCTTCCTTGGCTTCGAAGGAGAGGTTCTAGGGCTTTTCCCACGTTCTCCCAAGGCTTAGAACAGATTGAGAGTGAAAAATATGGAGTTCCCCCTTTTAAATAGCACAAAGAGTTCAAGAATTACTAGGATTTCACCAAACTGACCAAACTGACCCTGTTGGTTGATTGGTCGCCAAAGAGGAAGTTCAAAGGTCTTTCCCACGCCATCAAGAGGTTTAGAAACATGGTAGGATAGGTTACCAAGAAATTAAAAGAAATAAGACTTTTAAAAACCTTCAAAACAGAAAATTACCAAAATGCCACTGCCTGGACAGCTTGTTCAAAACAAAGGATTTAATGGGCCAAACTTCAATATTTTTGGATCGGCTTCTTTCAACACATCATACTACTTACCTAGTATGGAGGGAAGTCTTCAAACCAGGTCCAACTAAGCTTTAGGTCCATCAACCAAGTTCTTCCTCACAAACGAGTAGTTCAACTCCAAATCAAATATGGTTTCCATAAAGAAACACCATCATCAATATCCATGGGTTTTGGGTCAAACACCATATCTTCTATTGAGATGGCCCACAAAGACATCTTCCTCATTTTGGGACATCGGATCAACTCTAAGGGAAAGGTCTGACATGGCTTCCTAAGATTTTAAAAGATAGTAAAACTGAAATCACGGTCAAACTTCAAAGTCAACATTAAACAAACCCTACTTCACCCAAAACAGATCGGTTTTGGCCCGATATTTTTTGTGTGTCCCCTTTTTTTTTTTTTTTCAAACCTGTTTTGACCAAGTCATGATTTTATATATATATATATATATATATGACTTGGGACTTGGGCCATTGGTCGTGGGCTTTGATCCAAAAGGCCCATTTTGTCATGGGCCCTATTCTGGAAAGCCAGCTATTGAGTGATTACGTGGAGATGCCATTAGAGAGGCACTCTCCAGTAGGGAGGTCAGCTGGATAGGTACCTTCTTGAAGGGAGTTGAGCTGAAAGGTACCCTCAACAAAGAGAGGTGATTACCCTTTCACCCACAACCTTTGGAGCTCTATATAAAGCCATTTCCGAGTTCATTCTAAGTACTGAATTTCCTCCTCCTCTTTCTGTCTCTCTCTCCCTGTTGTTGTTCTGTCAAGCAGTGAATATTACCTGATACATCTGAAGTAAACTTTTTGGGGTGCAACCTTAAAGGTTGGGCTGACTGATCTTGGGGTGAAGACACTGTAGAACCCGTATTGCACAAACAAGGTGTCTAAATACCTTAAAGAAAGTACCTCTGGTACGTTTCAGCTCATTTGACAGTATTGTGAGAACAAGCGTTCAAGTATATTTGCAGATTCCTCAACAACGTTTCAACAAACAATCATACAATGAAGAACATAAACTAACTGAGGCCTGGCGTGAATTTGATGAGGTTAGCCTAAAGAAAGAGATTGAGGTTCCGACCCTTCCTCTCTATTCCAAACCATCTAAACCTTCGAAGGTGCCCGGCCAAGGCCCTCGGCAATCTAATAGACCCAAAGAAAACCCGAGTTTTTATGTTTCTAGATATACCGATGCCGAGTTGACTTCGGCATTCCAACACTTTGAATTTCCTTCCTATTATTTTCTTCGACTTCCCAACTCTGTTGAGAGGGCCAACTCGAATCTTTCTGACGAATTTTCGTTGTATCTGGACACTCTAGAAAGTGGAGTCTGGTTTCCCTTTTTCAATGCTTTGTTTTCTGCCATTTTGAATCACTGAGAGATTTGTCCCGGAATGCTTCTCCCCAATAGCTGGCGTCATATTGTCAGCTTCCTTGGTTTGTGCTTCGAACTTAGCATCAAACCTTCTCTTGCTCTTTTTGTACATTTCTATGCTTTGTCTCAATCCAACCCTCTGGGTTGGTCTTTATTTCCAAGCGTAACAAGATTGAGCTTGGATGGTCAGGCATCATCCTCGCCAGGGGTACCTGTCCTTCTAACCATAAAGGGTGGCGCGAATGGTACTTTTTCTGCCGAGCGCCCCAAAAAGATTTGAACTTCCCAATCGGTTGGAATCGGCTTGATTCCTATACTGAGGCTAATCGCGTTCTTCCGTTGAACAACTCCGAACAAGCGGCTGTTAAAAAGATCAAGTCAATTCTGTGGTTCCAAGAGATTCACGGTTTGGAGATGGAATGCACAATTGTCCTTCAGTATTGGGGGCTGGCTAAGTGTGAGCTTTCTATTCTTCATGTTTTTTCCTATCATTATATCACTTCCTTGAGCTCTCTAACTCCATCTTTTTTGTAGTGCCTCCAAGAGTTAACCCAAAGGCCATCTGAGCCAATGCGGCCAAGGGAGTCGAGGCCACAGAGAAAAAGATCTCCCCGAATGGTAACATCGGCTGAGAGGGCTGTTGCTGAAAAAACTGCCTCCCCCGCCCCAAAGCTGCCCATCCGGAGCTTAAGAATACCAAGACCCGTGGGTGAAGGTTCGGGGAAAGGAAAGAAGCCTGCCGAGGAGGATGAGGTCGTCCATCCTCTTGTCCGAACCAAGAGGAGGCATGACCCGATGGACGCTACTGTCTCGAAGAAACAAAAGAAGATCCAGGAATCGGAGGAGGTCTTCGTTTCCCAATGGACTTTGAGCGCATCCGATCAGGTTACGATGGATCCTGAGAAATCCTCTGAATGGAGTTCGCTTTGTTTGATGCCAGTCGACCATCAAGCTTTCGAATCCCTCAGTGACGATGCATTTTTCCTACTTCTACCAGGGAACTATCTTTTTTGGTTCACTAGCTTCTTGATTATATTAGCCTTCCGAGTTCTTTGACAATTCTTCATCTTATCTGGACCGCTGTAGAGAACTTTTATCAACAAATTGAGGCTTTGAACCGAGTGGGCCGCAGTTTCTCCCAACTTCAATATTATGAGGAGAGATGAGGTTGTCGAACTCAAAGTTTGCCCGTTTGAAGAAGAAGTGGCCGCGCTCAAAGATGAAAATGCCTCAGTCGGGCGTCTTAAGAAAGATCTTGATCTGGCCAATAGCCGCATTGGAGCCTTAACTCATGAATCAAAGAAGTTTGAAGGGATCGCTGCTGATCTTGACAAGAGGGTCGAAGCTCTAACCAAAGAAAAAGAAGATCTTCAGACGATGGTTATTCCCTCCAAGCCCGAACATCTCTCCCAAAATCTTCGGAAGGCCTGTGTTGGAAAATACTTGAACAACGTTCCCTTCAGCAAACTGGTGCGCCCCTACAACACTCAGGCCTATCAAGAGGGACATAATGATGTGTTGGAGGCCATTCTTTCGGCTGATCCTTCGTTTGACACTACTTCTTTCAAGAAGGTTTGTCACTCTGAAGTTTTTGATAAGATGAAGATACCTCTTCCCTAGTGGGCCCAGGAAGATGAAGATCCTTATCCGTCCGATCCGGATCTTGATTCCTATCTTAGTGACTCTCCGCCACTTCCTGACATCGAGACCGTTGGTGAGAATCAGAATCCTCGGGAGCAGGCTTTAGCTGCAGATCCTTCAACCACTCCAATACATCAACCAACGCCGGAATGAGAGTCCATTTTCTTATTTTTTATTTTTTATTTTTTATGTAAGGGTTGGCCCCCTATGGTTATTTCATAAATCTATGAATAGACCATAATTTATTGTCGTAAGAATTTTGTACTTACTACCATGATTGATTTGTGGGATTTCCCTTTCAGGAATATCCAGAATATGATGACCTATCTCCATTAAATATAGCTCACACCTCCTTTCGGAGCCTTGTTGAATCTTGACGAATAGCAACATTCGGGACAAGCTTAGGTTTCATCGTTCGGGAATCTCACTCGGTGTAGAACTGATGCTTTATTCGAGGGTCTCATTCGGTTTACCAAAGCCCTGCTTCAGGAAACTTGAAGTTTCCTTACTATCACGATCCATTCTTGACATTTGCGAATGCTGCATTCGGCACGATCCTTCTGAAGAAAACCAAACATTTCTTGTAATTTTTTCTGGGTTTACCTTCCCAAGAAAATTTTCCATTCCATCGCATTTATTGCAATTGGGTGACGGTTCATTTCTCGAGCTGCCCTCCTTCATAACTGATGTTTAATTTGCCACATGGAAGATCGTGACAGCTCGACTCATTTGTGTCGAATTCAAAAGGTCATTAATTTGCAGCCGTTGATCTGAGATCCAGCGATCGTTACTCGAAATGTCACTCTTTTTTGGCCCTTGATTTGTTTGGGTCACGTCTCTTCATATCACCTCAATGGGCTATTTAAACCCCTTCGACGTGCTTTGAAACCTTATTTCAGTCCATTACGAACGTTGCAGCACCAAAAACCTGCAAACTCCTTCTTCATTACGCTCATAACCTTCGTACCTCTTGTCCAAAGATTCATTTCTTGAAGATTTGCAGCAAGGCTTTGAACGAGTATGTTTTTCTTTCTCTCATCCTTTTCATTCTGGTTTTCTGCTCTTTTCTCCCTGATAAACTCCAAAGTAGAATACTTGGGGTCATTGCTTCATAATCGTCTTTTTGGCGTTGGAATCCTTGTTCTTGATGTCAAAAAGTATTTCTGAGCATCTTTGGGAGAAAACCAATCGTTTTGTTCTAGGTTTCCTTCTTGTTTGCCCTAGAGACTTCTAGGGTTTTAGGTCCTGCATTCTAACAAGTGTGCTTGTTCTTTCTTTTCAGTGCCTTCAAGGTTTAATCTAAATGCCGTTGGGGCAAAGGCTGCCAAGAAGACTACCTCAGCAGAGAAAAGTGTTGTCGAGTTTGGAAAAGTAGATGCTGCTCCTTCTTCTGAAGTTCAGATTCCGAAGGCATCAGCTGTCGCCTCGTTAGCATCTTCCTCAGAGAGAACGGTCATTCGGCCTACGGAGGAAAGTGTGACTCCTTCTACTGTCGTCCTGATCCCAGAAGTTACAGTTGTTGCCTCGTTGGCATCTTCCTCCAAGGCTCCCTTGGGCATGGAGGCCCCTACCCCGATGGTGGAGGATCGGGTTGTTTTTAAGGAAGCCGAGGGCGTCGCTTCTAAGAAAAAACGTCCTCGTTCCGATGATGAAATATATAGGCCTGCTTGGTTGTTGAAGAGGTCTAACTTTGTGATGAAGAACTTTGACAAGGCGTTGGAGTGGTGCACCTTCGCCCAGATGCCCGCCGAGAGTAGAGCCTTCAACGCTGTTCTTGATGAGGCCTTCGTGAACTCATTAGTAATGTGAGTATTGCTTTTCCTCCTGCTTTCTTTTTGGAGTACTTCATTCTCGAAATAACTCTGATAATGTCACAGGAGTACTGCTGATAACTTCCACAAACAAGTGGAGTCAGCTTTCCAGATCGGGCGACTGTAGTCCAATCTTTTTAAGCTTCATGAGGAAGTCAAAGCCAAAGACGCTGAGAACGAATGCCTTCGAGACAAGCTTTGGGAGGTAGCCCGAGTGAAGAACACCGAGATCGGGCAACTTTCCTCTTCTCTGGACGTTGCTAATGAGAGCATTCGTAGATTAGAGTGAGAAGTTGAGAGGCTCTCGGGAGCGCTGAAGGAATCTACCGAACTCCAAAGGTAGGCAGCTCCTTCTTTACCCAAAAATATTCCCGTCGAAGTCCGGAGGGCTTGCATCTTCAAATACTTGCATAGTAAGCTTTCTGATGATCTGTTGGATATCTATCATTTGCAGGCTTACCGAGAAGGGCAAAACGAAGTATGGAAGTCGATCCTAAAGAGGGATCCGAGCTTTGATACGGCTCCTTACCAACTGCATTGCCATCCCAAAGTATTTGGAGAACTGCAACTCCCACTTCCTGACTGGGTTGAGGATTTAGAGGATCTGCCTACTGCAGATCCGGATATATTGCTATATCTTGATGATTCTCCTCCTTTCACTCCATTTAGGGATGTGGTTTATGAAGAGCGTACCCCGAACGTCAGTCCGGCTGCCGATCAAGCTTAGGTATCGGTCGAAAAGAGCAAAGAGGGAGAAGCTTAGAGTTCGTCATTTCTCCCGTTCTTCATTCTTCTTGCTTTTACTTGGGGGCAAGCTTACGGAACTCTTCGCAATCTTCCCTGAAAAAGCTAGATGAAGGGTATGGAATTGCAGAGTCTTCCTCAAGCTTTTTTAGGTGGGAGCTTACGGAACTCTTCACGATCGTCCCCAGAAAAGCTAGATGGAATTGTGGAATTTCTCCCGATTCTCCTTCGACACATGGAGGCTGCTTTGGTTTTTCTTCCGGACTCTGTGTTGACAAGAGGAAGCTGCTTCGGTGTTTCTTCTTAACTCTGTGTTGACAAGAGGAAGGCTGCTTGGATTTTTCTTCTTGACTTTGTGTTGACAAGAGGAAGCTACTTCAGTTTTTCTTCCCGACTCTCCTTCAACAAATGGAATCTTATGGAACTCTTCGCAATCACTGATGATGATACTTAGAATTTACCCTTTTTTGACCGAAAATTAAGATTTGACCTTGACAACTGTTGTCTCATATGTATTCTTTCTGAGGAAAACTTTTTGATATTGTAAAGGTTGGGCCCTTACTCGTCGTTAAAGAAATAAAGAGTTGACTTTATCCTTATGTTTTGTCGATCATTGGAGATATTGTTCGGGTTTCTCACCGAAGTTTTCTTTTGAGCAACTCCTTAGAATTTTTTCTCTTAGCCGGTCGGAACCGAAGCCTTTACTTTGGAAGGTCTTAGTCGGTCGGAACCAAAGCCTTTACTTAGCGATTCCTAAGAATTCCACTAAGCTTTCGAAGGTCCCACTCGGGTTTTAAGCCGATGCCTTTACTTAGAGAATCTTAAAAATTCTTCTAAGCTTTCGGAGGGTCCCACTCGGGTTTTAAACCGATGCCTCTACTTAGGGATTCCTAAGAATTCCTCTAAGCTTTTGAAGGTCCCACTCGGGTTTTAAGCCAATGCCTTTACTTAGAGAATCCTGAAAATTCTACTAAGCGTTTGGAGGTCCCACTCGGGTTTTAAACAGTTGCCTCTACTTAAGGATTCCTAAGAATTTCACTAAGCTTTTGAAGTCCCATTCGGGTTTTAAGCTGATGCCTTTACTTAGAGAATCTTGAAAATTCTACTAAGCGTTTGGAGGTCCCACTCGGGTTTTAAACCGATGCCTCTTGAAGGTCTCACCCGGGTTTTAAATCGAAGCCTTTTGATTTATCATCATCGTTCAGGTACTGATATGTAGTGGTAGCCCCCAATCAAAAGATTTGTTGTTTGAAACTTTTAATTGCATTGAATGAGCAAAAGACTACATCAGAAACGAAAATGATAAATCTTTAAGGATAATACTTCTTCAAGTGCCTTGCATTCCACGATCGGTCAAGTTCATGCCCGGTGGCCATATTCTTTAGCTTTGTATGCTGCCGAACCGAGTGGCTTGGCTATCATGTATGGTCCTTCTCACGAAGGATCTAGCTTCTTTTGGTTGCGAGGATTTGAAGCCAACATGTTCCGTAGAACTAAATCTCCCGATCAGTACTGGCGACGCCTAACTCGAGAGTTATAGTGCGATGCTATTCTTCGCTGGTACTACTGAATTCGGGCATTTGCTTTTGTTCGGACTTAATCCAATAAGTGGAGACTGTCTAGTAGCCCTTGTTCATTTGCTTTTTCCTTGAACTCCCTTTCTCATAGTGTCCCCGCCATTACTTCTACGGGTGCTAATACTTCAGATCCGTACGCCAGTTTGAATGGAGTTTCTCCCGTTGGGGTTCGAAATGTGGTTCGGTACGCCCAAAGAACATTTTGTAGCTTTTCGACCCACAAAGCTTTGTCCGACTCAAGTCTCTTCTTTATTCCATCTAACAATGTTCAGTTCATGACTTCCACTTGACCGTTGCTCTATGGATACACCACCGATGAGATTTGGTGCTTCATCTGATAGGTGCCGCAGAATTGCTCGAACTAGGGATTGTCAAATTGTGTTCCATGATCGGTGACAATGACTTTTGGCATCCCGAACCTATAGATTATAGACTTTAGAACGAACTTCTCCACCTTCTTCTCAGTGATTGTTGCCAGAGCGCTTGCCTCTACCCATTTTGTGAAATAATCGATTGCCACAATAAGATATTCCCGTCCGCCAGATGCCATGGTGAATTTTCCCATAATGTCAATTCCCCACATTGCAAATGGGATAGGATCAAGAATTGATGTTAGGGTTTCTGCCGGCCTCTTTGATACAGATTGCATGAATTTGACAATTGTTGCAAGCAAGAACATACTCTATTACAGCTTCTTGTAACTTTGGCTAGTATAGCCAAAGCCTGAGGATTTTGTGAGCTAGGGCCCAACCGCCCATATGTGCTCCACAAATCCCTTCATAAACTTCCACCAAAGCGGTTCTTGATCCTTCGGGACCTAAGCACCTGAGGAATGGACCAGCATAAGATCTTCGGTATAATCTTCCGTTTTGCATAGTAAATCTTGATGTTCATACTCGAATCATCCAAGCCTCCTTCACGTCTTCTGATAATTTGTCGTCCCAAAGATACTCCACAATTAGGTCCATCCAGCAGCGCTCGGCTTCAATATAAGATATCTCATTTTCTTGATTGCTCGGAAGGGCTAACTCCTATATATAGACCGAAGGGTCTAGCATCTTTTCCTTGGCGTTAGCCAATCTTGAGAGTTCGTCCGCCAATTGTATTCTCCTTCCTCGGGATCTGACACACCTTCAGATCTTTGAATTCTTTTTGTAATGCCCGCACAATTTCTTGATACTTCTGCAATTGGGGCTCTTAAATGCCATACTCTCCTTGCACCTGATTAACTATCAGCTAAGAATCACTAAAGATAGTGACATGAGCTATTGCCAGGGCCTTCATCAAATGGAGTCTAGCTATTAAGGCTTCATATTCGGCATCATTGTTGCTTGCTTCAAATGCGAGTCTCAATGTGTACCGAATGATAAAACCTTCTGGACTCTTGAGTAGAATACCTGCTCCAGCTCCATGTTTATTGCTTGAACCGTCAACGTATACCTCCCACATGGTTGGAATACTCGGTTCGGTTTCTTCTTCCATTGGAGTTGTGGTTTCCACGACAAAATCTGCTAGCGCTTGAGCCTTGATTGCTATACGAGACTTGAAATTCACTTGGAATTCACCAAGCTCAATCGACCATGCCACCATCCTTCCAGAAAAATCAGTCTTATGAAGAACTTTTTTCAAAGGAAAATTTGTTAATACCTCTATCGGGTGTGCCTGGAAGAATGGGTGTAGTTTCCTGGCCACCATCATAAGAGCCAAAGCCTGCTTCTTTATCTGAGAATACCGCGTTTCTACATCAAGGAGAACATGGCTAACATAATAAATAGGCCATTGCTTTCTTTCTTCTGCCAAATGAGGACTGCGCTTACAGTCGAGGGTGAAGTGGCTAGATAGACCTGCAAAGTTTCTCCTTTTTCCGGTCGGGACAATAGAGGTGGCTTACTGAGAGTTTCTTTCAAATTCTCGAATGCCTTTTGGCCTTCGTCCATCCATCGGGCTTCCTTGCTTCCCCTTAAATCCTTCAAGGCTTTCAAGAAAGGGAGGCACTTCTCTCCCGACTGCGACATGAAGCGGTTCAGCGCAACTACTCTTCCTGTCAAGCACTGTACATCCCGAACGGTCTTTGGGGGTTCCATGTTAATCAAAGCTAGTATTTTGGCTGGATTAGCCTCTATACCTCTTTGAGATACCATGAAACCCAAGAATTCCCCAAAGATATGCCGAACACGCATTTCTCCAGGTTCAACTTCATTTGGTATTTTCGTAGCACCGAAAATACCTCTGCAAGATCAACAATGTGCCCCGAACGTGCTATGCTCATGACCAACATATCATCTACATAAGCCTCCATATTCTTCCTGATCAAGTCTTTGAAAATCTTGTTCACTGCTCTCTGATAGGTTACTCTAGCATTCTTTAAGCCGAACAACATAACCTTGTAATAGAAACTTTCACGATCGGTCATGAAAGCAGTAAACTTTTCATCCTCTTGATTCAAAAGAATCTGGTTGTATCTCGAATATGTATCCATGAAACTCAGAGTCTCATATCCTGTTGTAGCGTCTATCAACAAATCTATCCGAGGCAATGGATAGCAGTCTTTTGAGCAAGATTTGTTGAGGTTTGTGTAGTCAGGACACATCCACCACTTTCCATTAGCTTTCTTGACCATTACCACATTGGCCAACCAGGTCGGGCATTCAATAGGTTCAATGAACCCCGAATCCTTCAACTTCTCAACCTCGCTTCTGATAGCCTCATGCTTTTTGATTGAAAAGTTTCTTCTTCGTTGGATCACTGGCTTGGCCTTTGGATCTATCCAAAGCTTGTGCTCTGCTACTTGCCTATCTATTCTAGGCATGTCTTCAGCAGACCATGTGAATACATCTCTATTTTCCCAAAGGAAAATCTTTAATTCTGACTTGAACTCCTCCAGCTGTTCGGATCCAATATGAGTCATTTTCTTTTCATCCTCGGGGTCCAACTAGATTCGTTCTAATTTCTCTACTGGCTCAGGTCTTTGCATCTCTTCCCCATCCCGATCATCACGTATCTCAATCAGTAATGTTGTGGCCTTCTTCGGGCCCTCTTTGTCCTTCAAATAAGCTACGTAACACTGTCAGGAGATTCTCTGATCGAAGACACTTGACCAATTCCCTTATCAGTGGGGAACTTGATCTTCATATGCTTCGTTGAGACCACCACTCTTAGCTTTGTCAGGGATGGCCTGCCGAGTATAACATTATACGCCGGAAGCTCTCGAACCACCAATAAATTCACCTGAACAGTAGTTTCCTTGGGGAAATTTCCAACCAAAGATCCAACTGAACCGATCCTTCAGCCACAGCCTACGACCTAGCAAATCCATACAAATGTGTGGATGATGGCTCCATCAAATCCTCCTCGATCTTTAGTTTCTGATAAGCTTTGTAAGACAAAAGATCTGCGGAAGAGCCGGTATCGACCAACACTCTGTGTACTTCCCGACGTCCAATCTCCACCTTGATGACTATGGCATCATCATGAGGTGTGCAAATACCTCTTTCATCCTTGTCATCGAAGGTGATCGAACTTTCACAATTCAGCCTTTTCCGCTTCTACACTTCTCCAGTTCCAACGAACTTAGATTTGGCCTTCAGCTTGTGGAGTGACTCCCATTCGGGTCCCCCAAAAATAGTTAGGATAGGAGATCGGCCAGCACCAATCACTTCCTTTCCCTTTTTTGACTTGGGAGGCTCGACCTATCATTCTCGGCTTCTCGAACGGTCCCTCTTCTCGACAACTATTCTTGGCTCTAGAGGTCGTCGTTTAATGTAACTTGAGAGATGTCCTTGAGAAATCAATCTCTCAATGTCGGCCTTCAGGTGTCAACAATCATTGGTGTAAGGCCCGTAATCTTTAAGAAAATGACAATACAACTGCATGTTACGTAGTCCCATTAATACTCATGGCGATCAAGACCTCACATGTAGCACCATACATACTTATCAAACATGAAATAGATCTCAAGTGAGAACCCCAATGAGTATCTCCAGGCCGTTGTAAAGTTCCAATTTGATTTATCCCACTTCCAGTTTTAAGTTCATCAATGGAGATCAAGTATGCAGTTTTAGAAGCATGAGAAACTTTTAACTCATCATTTTGCTTACTGGAGGCACTAGCAAGATTGATAATAGACACCAATTTGGAGAAAAATTTCTCGATTGGGTCCACACTTCTAGAAGTTGCAAATAATGCCAAGTGCAAACGATGAGCAAAACAGTGGATATAATAGGCATGTGGACAATCGGTAACTACTAAGGCTTGTAACCCATTCCCCTCACCTTGCATGTTACTTGCTCCATCATATCCTTGGCCTCGAATGTTGAGAATGTTAAGACCATAATGAGAAAGAGTAGAAAAGATAGCGGTCTTCAAAGTCAAGGCCTTTGTATCTAAAACATGAACAAGATCAAAAAAACGCTCTTCTACAAATCCCGCTTTGTTTACAAACCTTAAAACGATAGCCATCTGCTCTCTTTCAGATTCATCAACTATTAAGCAAAACTTTGCATCACCAATCTCTTTATAAATTTCCTTCTTCACTCTATTTGCTATAATATGTAAAATCTCCTTTTGTATCTTAGGTGATATGTACGATGCATTTTGAAGAGCATTATCCAACACAACTGCTGCAACTTTATCATTGTAGGAAGCCATCAACTTTAAGAATTCAATAAAATTTTCCCTATTGGACAAATATTTTCTCTCATCATGACCTCTAAGAGCACAACCTTGAAACACAAGCAATCTTATCACATCAATTGAGGCTTTCAAACACAATCGATTGTTTTCAATTACTTGAGATGTATACTTTCCAATCATCAAATCAATATGTTGATCTTGCTTCATTAAGTTTGCACAATCCTTTTGAGCAACTTCGTGGCATGAGTTGATTTGTCTTCCCACATGATTTGTTAAACCACACTTTTTTCCACCCACTTTCTTCCAATTTTTAAATCCATCAATAGTGAATGTCCCCTGTCCAGAGTTTGCTCCAAGCTTGTTGAAAAGAAAACATGGCAAACAAAATACTGCATCTTTTAAAGGAGAATACTCTAACAAAAAAGGATGAACCTTAAACAACAAAGATTGAAAATGTCGAGGACGACTTGATGACCCAGATTTTGGATACTCTTGAAGAATATGCTGATATGGTTCAGGTTTAAGGTAACGACGCCTAATTTTTCATCACGTTGATCAACTGGATAATCCCAAATTTGTTTTCTCAACCCTGAATCACGCTCAAAATCATTATTTAACTCGCTTTCAGGTATTGGAGTCTGTTTAAGACATTTTTCACGAGTTGAGCTCTCAGGAATAGAGGTAAGCAATTATGCATTAACCATGTCATTCTCAACTTTTCTTTTGAAGAAAGAATCAATGGTAGACTTCTTTCCCATGGTTAAACAAATCCTTATACTTTTGACGACTGCACCACTCGATTCACTCCCAAGGAAGCCCTAGAAGTAGCTCGTTCTCCTATATCCATTTGATTTGATTAATTGTTAAATTTGAAAATTTGAATAAAAACTTTCTCCTAAGCTTGTAATGAACCACATAATAAGTAGACATAAAAAAGATTCATTGATCTACTATTAAAAAAAGAAAAAGAAAAATTCAAATATTTTTAGATTCTTTTATTTTCCTCTCCTATAGGCCTCTCAAGTTTTTCTAAAAATTTCCTTAATTTCAAAAATTAACTACTATAACTAATAAGTGTATATAATTAATTTATGCCTAAAATTGTAATTTTCTTTTTTTTTTTTTACAATAATGGCATAATATTATTAATATGTAGTAAACTTAATAAATTCAAAACAACCACAAATAAAAATAAAAAATTTAATTAAAAAAAAAAAGCAATAAACTTTCATGCAATACATATTCAACATTTAATATATATATATAATAATGTATTAAGGATTAATATAAAATAATAAAAAAGTCAACATTAAAAAAAATAAAAAATAAAAAAAAATATAAAAAATAAAAAAAGCATCAAAGAAAAAGAGAAAAACAATTAAACCAAAAAAGAGAGAGATAAATAAAAATACCTGTTTGAGTAGTTGTAATCGTATGGAGAAGATCCAAGATTCCAGGAGGAAAGTTTTAAAACTTTAGTCATGCGTTAGAGAAAATTAGAGAATGAGAGAATGAATAGGAAGAAAGGAGAATAAATAGAGAGAAATTTTAGGGTGAAATTTAGTTTCCAATTGGGAGTTAATAGTTTCCTCCTTAAAACATGGATTTTAAATATAACCCTTAAATAGAAAATTAGAATTTTTATTTTACAAGAAAAAGAGAAAAAAAAGGAGATATTATAGGCATTAATATATATATATTTTTTAAAATGGGGGGGGGGGGGGGGCATGGCCCCCTGGCCCCTTAGTGAGTCCGCCACTGCGTCCGATAAAATTATTCGATTAAGTTACTTATTTTGATTTATTTTTTTTTTTTTTTTTTGATTAAGTTACCTATGATATGTGAGTATTTTTCTAGAATCTCTACTAAAATAGCTACCAATTTGTTAAGTTCTTAAATTTCAAACTTAGTCCTCACAAATAAGATGGTAAAGATGTAAACTTGTAGTCAAAAACTTATATTCAATATGTATTCATGTCTATTTAGAAGAATTTACTTAAGAAAATAGCTATCTGATTATCATCCCAATTCGACTGAATCCGTCCGAATATAATAAGATGCAGATATGGTATTACCACTATCTGATCCGAATCCGGTCCGTTAACAACACTAACAGAAACCAAAAAACCTAGCCCTCATAGAGGTGGATGGAATGGAACCCCTTCCTAATAAGATTAGGATCTACTATAATTATGTGCACTTCCATATGATGAGTCTACCTTGTATTATGTAACGTAAGAATACAAATACATATATAAAGAGAAATACAATAAATTACCGAAAATACCCATATGAAAGAATGCAATGTACAACCAACTTCCTATGTTGACTTAGATTTAACAAAGCACCTTCAAGAAGACCAGTGTTGATATCAACCTAACATCGTCCTTGCTTGAGCCACACACCTTGCCTAAAGATAATCTTCTTTGTCTGACATCAACCAAACTAGCATGGTCTACACTGAGTCTCGATCCTCTACCTTATGTTCCCTTCAGCCTCCACTATACAATTAAGAGGGAGATGCCCACCTCTAAGTACTGATAAGGTGGACCATAAATGAATTTTCTTCCAAATATGTGGTAGAAAAATGGAAGAGAAGCACAATCCTATACAGATCCCAACTAGCCAGACATCTTCTTGAGATCTTCTTTTTTCATTTTTTCCTAATGTAGTTATCTAGCCCATGTATTTCCCTTCTCCCTTCCCATGACAGGTGGCCAATTTAGGTTGGCCAAGCCTGGCTTAGATTGGTATAGGTCAGGATTAGATTATTTTGACCCTTATTCGGTGGGTCACAACTAGGCCTAGCTAAAGGTATATAGGGTTTTGAAAAACCCAGCCCAATCCAATCTTGTTATAATTGGACATGGGCCAGAGTGTTCATCCCTTGTAACTCATAAAAACCCAACCCTAGTTCCCAAAGGCCCAAACCCATTAGTGCAATTAAATTACAAAATTACCCTTTCTGACACTTTAATATTCCCCTTCCATAACCTCGTCATCAAGTCTATGGGACCCCTCAAATTTACTTTTAAATCTCCGTATGGTTTTGGATAGATTTGTATGGAGTGCTTGGCATGGATCACATGAAAACCACAGTCCTTAGAGAAATGTCAGCCACGTTTTTTCTTTTCTTTTATTTTCTTTCATTTTTTCTTTCACCGTCTAGGTTGTTTAACTATACGAATACGAATGTGATTGATGTGATGTCAGTTTTGATACCAAATATTAAGTATTTAATTAATATAATAAAAGTTTAAAGTTGATGGCACAGAATGAATTAGGCCCTTCAATCTTTTTTTTTGGTAGACGCTTCAATCTATCTTAAAATTGGATTCCATTAGATACGTAATTAAATTTGCATACCAACAAACCGAACAGTTTAATAAGAATTTATTTATAATTTTCAACAGAGAACATGGAGCAAGTCAGCGGGATCTACGGCCTCGAGCTTCTCTCATGTTCCCAATCACTCCAATTTGGCGATTTATTGAAATTTCAGATTTTGGATTTATTCTCATGAGCATTCAAATTTCAATGTGGAACAGTCAAGTGCCTTGCTGGACACTCGATCATCAAGCCAATCGTACAATCCTTAAAAAATCATTAAACAATGGGCTATCAATGCTCATCAATGGATTCCATGGTTGTCACTCTGTGTTTCATAGCCGTCATTCCTCTCACTCGCTCACTCCATTTTCAGATTTTGAGAAAATCAAATCAATTGTGACATGCAACAGAGAAGAGAAGGCACAGACCATACTGAAAATCTCTCATGGACCATTCCATACTGAAAAATGAGAATTCAATGGGACTCATGTCGAACCCATCTGCTATTTAAGTGGTTGAAAACTAACGAGGGAGTACATTGTTCTCTCATGATGGGGAGATGATCTGAACTCAAATTTTGTTGGGGGGGGGGGGGGGGGGGATTTACTAACACATTGTCCTCATGTACTAATAAATCCTTAAATTTTTTTCTAAATTTTAAATTGGGATTTTTAAAGGAGATAGTTGCTTTGATCAAGTTTTACAGGTAATAGAGAAACAATGTTGGTAGGTGAAATCAAAGGAGAAGCCATAGTAATGGTTAAATGATGGTTTTCCTAATCTGAACAATATGATGGTTTTCCCCAGTTTGACTTTTACTGATTTTAGTTTTCTTTATACTTTTTACTTTTATCAGGCTATAACGTATTGATAGACCACAATTTAGATCTATAATTAAGCAGACCTTAAAACTTTCGTATGTTAATTCAATGTTAATTTCTTTTTTCCTTCACAATATGAAACCACCACAACTTTATCTTTGCCTTTTCGTCTAGAGATTGAGATTATAGAATATGATGAAAATAAGAATGTAAAGAAGAGAGAAGAAAGAAAGAAAAAACGAGACTTAGCTCGACACATTAGGCTTGAAAAAGAAATGCCGTTGAGTGAAAACTTAATTTTCCAACGATGGTGTAGAGAACTAATCAAATACATATATTAAGACATGCACCATTAATGACCGCACCGGCCAACAATCACAGTAAGATTTATTGAGGAAATAACCAAAGTGCATCTACTTATTACTTGAGGAGATGACCAACATTAATATTTTTACACTCCTCAAGGTCCTAAAACATCACTTTGCTCTCAAGGAAATAACAAAATTAACGAGCTTACCCTCTTCCTTTAAGAGGTGCTTGCTGACATACTCCATGAACCTGCTGAATAAGGTAGTAATGATAGAGTCTCCAAAGTGGTCAACAAGCATGGATTCGAAAATAGCTCTTATATACTTCGCCACCTTCTGCCCTCTTATAAAGGTATCCAACATTAACTCATTGTCATCACTGTCACTTGCGTCCCAATTGGTATCAAATATTTCTAAGTTATCAAGATAAAAGGATCCTTCTGCACAAATTGTACTCTCTAATTCTTTGCTAGAAGGCATATAGAACGGCAAATTGAAAGAATCCACTAAGGCTTCCTCAATGCGGCCCTAAAACAAGATAAGAAAACTTGTAAAAATTTTATATACTAAGAGAAAAATTGTACGCAATCATTAATTAAGCATGTATACCTCGAAGACCAAGTCATTTAGTGAATTAGATAACAGATCCAAAATGCAACTCTCTTTGCCAAAAGGATCTTCACTTCTCCTGCCAAGAAATGTCAAAACCATTCTTCCTTCCGGTGTCATTTCCTTCGAGCGAAAGCTAAGAAACATGGAAAAATCCTTTTGAAATTGCACCTGGTAAGCTTTCAGCACACTAGGAGGGCTTGTCTTTGCCAAGTAAATATTCCCCTTATTGTTACTTCCAACTGCTGGAGGAACCTATAGTTTTCATTATACATGGTTAGAAAAAATATACTAAAACACACGAGCGTGCATGATATGTATCAATTAGGTTTCAAACCTGAGAGAGCCAATGAAGGCTGTAAGAGGAATGAAAGAAGTCTATAGTACTGCTTGGAAAGAGCCTCTCATAGAAAGAACCGGGTAATCCTGTGATAGAAACTGGCCCAAAATTTTCACCAAAATCCTTCTTTAGCTGATCATAGAAGGTTGGCAAGGTTTTGAAAATGGTGTTGAAGTCATTACTTGGAAGATCATTGAGGAACACTAGGAATTCCGGTGTTTTACAATTCAACTGATGACATGTTTCATAGATCGCTTCAATGATTAAAGTGATCACTTGTAAGGTGTTAGGTCCCGATGAGCAGCCCAAATCTCCTATCCTTAGACATTGAGATAACTTGGTGGAATACAAATCTAAAATGCTTCGAATTATCAGTGGCTTTGCCTTGGTTATTGCTAGTTTCTGAAAGAAAAAAACAAAGTTCATGCTTAGTTGCTTGAATGGAATAAAAGTGAAAGTATTAGAGAGAGAGAGAGAGAGAGAGAGAGAGAGAGAGAGAGAGAGAGAGAGAGAGAGAGAGAGAGAGAGTACTTGAAGTTGGGAGTTACTGGCATAGCTAGTTTCTCCATCCCCACCAATCATGTGAAGAACTTGCTGAACTTCCATGGCTTTTCTTCCCTTAAGATTCCTAAGCATCTATTTTGCATTCAATGTGTTACACATGTAAATCATCCTTGTATATATAGGCAAGGATTGATACAACTATAGCTTATAAAATGCAATATAAAATTTGTTTTAAACGTTCGAGTATAGATTTTTTTTTGAAAACATATGGTTAATCTTACTAGTGTAGCTTCCACCCCCACCCCCAACAACCTAATAACTCGTAAAACATGCAAGATTTTTACCAAAGACGAAACGTGCACAATTATTAATTAAGTCTTCGTTGGAAGATTACCTTCTTTTATTATTATTATTTTATATATATTATATATTATTATTATTATTTTTTTTTTTTTTTTTTTTTTTTTTTTTTTTTTTTTTTTTTTTTTTTTTTTTTTTTTTTTTAATAAAAACATATAAAATGAGAACCCCAGGGATAACTCTTGCAAAAGATCAACACTTCCTCATTAGAGGTTAAAGTTTGAATCTCCTCCAGGTTAGAGGCAAAGTCCTACCTATATTAATTATAAAAGCTTTCGCGAGGATGTAGTCAAGGTAAGTGTGAGCCAGCCCGAATGAACATCGTATATATATATAATTAAATCCAGATAATGTGCATCCAACGGTGAGTACTATAGGCAACACCACGTCCGACACACTACTAAAGCAAAATCTAGAAAAAAAAGTGTAACATGAGTCAGCTCTACCACTGAGATATATATTATTAAGGGTTTTTTTCATGCTGTCAATTACGGTTGGGACAAATTCTTGATTGCCCACTTAAGTGAAAAAAGTTACATGTTGTTCACAATGAATGTTTTCGAAAATTACAAGTTATCCACAGTTACTTTTTGGTTAACTTTGAAATTAAAATGACTATTTTGCCTGTGGGATAAAAGAAAGTAAAAATCCTTCGTTCGCACAATTCACATTGGCTGCCAAAAAAATATCCACCACCCTGGCATGAAAAATCTCTCGTTGTAATAGGATGGTTTGTGGTCAAGACGAGATCTACGTCCTCCTCAGTTCCTCAGCAAAATCAAAGAGGTTGAGAACCAGATCAAACCGATCGAGAGTTCTTCGAGTGATGATGAACCTTCAATTGCCGACGGTGTATGCCGGTAGGGGAAGGAGTGGGTGCTATTCGAGGAAGTAATGTGTGTGTTTTACCCGAGGAAGAAATGGCAACTCTTGAAAGAGCTTGCTTGATCGAGCAATGGATGGAGAAGAAAGTGACAGAGAAGATCGAAATTCTTCTTTGTTGAATTCTACATCCAACTCCTTAGATTCCAGCTGTGAACAGGGAATTCTATTCGTAAATTTGAAAAAATTAAGTGAGTTTTTGTAAAAGAAAAAAATTATATTTTCCTTCACACCATGGGCAACATGGTCATTTCAGTTTTAAAGTTAACAGAAAAATAATTGTGGAAAACTTGTAATTTTTGAAAAGGGTCAATGTGGGCAACATGTAGTTTTTGCTATGAGTACTGTCAAGAGTTTTGGCACAACTTACGTGAGAAGCATGAAAAAAGCTCTATAATTAATACTGTACTTGTGGATGCTACTTTAGTATCTGTATTACTTATCTCAAACGTCATTTTCATGAGATCAACATTTATTAATTGATTGCAAAAGATAAATTAGCTTATTAGTAACATAAGATGTAGGAGAGAGGAGGTATATATTAAACAACATTAGAAGGTTAGAAAATAAAGTAAGCTTTGATTAGGATGGGAGGACTTGTCCTTGTCAAGCAAATATGCCCCTTGTTCTTGACCCCAAAAAAAAAAAATATTCCCCTTCTTGTGCTGACGTACCATTGAAGGAACTAGCTATACTATGCACACATTATGGTTATAAAAAACATTGATCTAAAAGTAATTATTGTAAATTATTTATGAAGTTCCAAACTTAAAAGTGCCAATGTAGGCCATAAAAGGAATGAAAGGCAGTGGCGGACTCACTAAGCCCCCCCCCCCTTTTAAATTATATATATTAATGCCTATAATATATCCTTGTTTTTCTCTTCTTTTTTTTTAATGTTGAATATGTATTGCATGAAAATTTACTGTTTATTGTTGTTTTTTTATTAAATTAATTATTTTTATTTGCGGTTGATTTGAATTTATTAAGTTTAGTACATATTAAAATACTTGAGTAGTGAATACACGTTTGATACTTTCTATTTTTTTTTAATGTTGAATATGTATTGCATGAAAGTTTATTGCTGTTTTTTTCTTAATTTAATTATTTTTATTTGTGGTTGATTTGAATTTATAAGTTTATTACGTATTAAAATACTTGAATACACGCTTAATGCTTTCTATTTTTTTTTTTTTAGTTGAATATGTTGCGGTTTAGCTGTTTTTTGTAAATTGTTTATTTTTATGTGTGGTTGTTTTGAATTTAATAAGCTTATTACGCATTAAATAATATTATGCCATTATTGTAAAAAAAGAAAAAAAAATTACAGTTTTAGGCATAAATTAATTATATACACTTCTTAGTTATAGTAGTTAATTTTGGAAGACAAGGGAATTTTTAGAAAAACTTGAGAGGCCTATAGGAGAGGAAAATAAAAGAATCCAAAAAGATTTGAATTTTTCTTTTTCTTTTTTTAATAGTAGATCAATGAATTTTTTTTATGTTTACTTATTTCATGGTTGATTACAAGTTTAGGAGAATGTTTTTGTTCAACTTTTCAAATTTAACGATTAATCAAATCAAATGGCTATTGGAGTTCAAGCTACTTCTAGGGCTTCCTTGTGAGTGAATCGAGTGGTGCAGTCGGCAAAAGTATAAAGATTTTTTTAACCATGGGAAAGAAGTCTACCATTGATTCTTTCTTCAAAAGAAAAGGCATTGAGAAGGACATGGTTGATGCATCATTGCCTACCTCTATTCCTGAGACCTCAACTCGTGAACAACGTCCAAAACAGACTCCAATACCTTAAAGGGAGCAAAATAATGATTTTGAGCGTGATCCATGATTGAGAAAACAAATTTGGGATTATCCAGTTGATCAACGTGATGAAATTAGGCATCGTTGCCTTAAGACTAGACCATATCAGCCTATTCGTCAAGAATATCCAAAATCTTGGCCTTCAAGTCATCCTTGACGTTTTCAATCTTCGTGGCTTAAGGTTCATCCTTTCTTGTTCGAGTATTCTCCTTTAAAAGATGCAATATTTTGTTTGCCATGTTTTCTTTTTAATAAACCTGGAGTGAACTCTGGACAGGGGACATTCACTATTGATGGATTTAAAAATTGGAAGAAAGTGGGTGGAAAAGAGTGTGGTTTATTAAATCATGTGGGAAGACAAATCAACTCATGCCACGAAGTTGCTCAAAAGCACACACAATAGGATAGCAAGCTCTTTAGGCTACTTGTATCGATTTTCCACAATGTGGAACACAAACTTTACGAAGTCACTTAGCTCGACATTAGGTGAATCAAGGGGGAAAGCCATACCTACATAGAAGAACCGCTGTTCGTTGATTTTCTATGGTCTAACCTTTCTCCCCTACTGAAAAGGGGCAAAGCCGCTTGCACCATTGATAGACTACTACAGATTCCATTCAGAAGGTGCTACTTAGTTTCGCAAGCCTTTGTCATTGTCAGTCAACTAAGGGCTTGAGGCCCCCTCTTTTATCAAGAATGAAAAAAAAGGAAAAAAAAAAAGGGAGACTTCTTCTCCTGTTCTTACAAGTGCAATTCAGTTGCATTCAAGGGTGTGAAGCTGCAAACTCCGTTTGCTGGAGCAAGGTAGGGCTAGCAAGCAAACTCCGTCAACAAGCGAGAAAACTACAGTGCGCTACCGCGCCCCACCAAGAGAAGAGACGTCTATAGAAGTATAGCCCTTTTGACTACAGCCCTGGTCTCCGACCGCCCTATATAAAAGGACTAACGCGCTTCAACCCAAAGAAGCAACGGCCCTCCCAAAACCATCTGCCAAAAATTGGGGCCAATCCATTCCTCTTTTGAAAGAGGAATGGATGTCTTATTGAGAGTGATCACGGAAGAACCTTTTCATAGAGGAGAACAATAGGCCGGTTTGAAGAGCATGCTTGGAAATGGAGAAGTCATTCATTCATAGTAGAAAAAGTGCTCACTCACTCGCATATGAAAATGCAGGCAGAGGCTCTCTATCCAACTAGTTTAGTTGATTCTTTTTCTGAAGCAGCAGCCTTCTTTCATTGATAATCAGTAGTATTCCTCTCGCTAGCTATCCTGAGTAAGAGGGGGGGACTTGATGTGACTTCTATTATACCTCCAACCCGAAGAGACTCTACCATCATTATGAGTGGATAAACCTTTCCTTTCCCTTCTATAGAGGGGTAGTTACCCCTTTCTCCCCGGCTAGTTCACTCACTCCCAATGCCTATCGTTTTTATATACTTTTGAAAATAGAGAGGGAGAGCTGGGAGCTCAATATTGGAAGAGCGCCCTTCTTCGGGAAATCGAGTTAGCTAGGCTGGTTCCCTGACCCCGATATGTAACTCTAATATTTTTTTGTTTACCGCATTCATTCATGAAAGCATCTGCCTCTCTCTAGTGGGCCTTGACCAATAAAATAGAGGAGAGGTAGTCGCACCAGGAGAAGCGGAGACGCACCCCTAGACCCCTGAGGTGTTGATCACTCGATCACGACCGGTCAATCTCCTTTCATTGCTCTCTCGTGCGCGAAGGGTTGCCCATGCTCCTAATTAAGTCCATCAGGGTCTTCCATCTTTAAATTTAGGTTCTGACTTAATCGGCTGTCCTCTCTAATTGGCGAAGGTCTTAGTCGAAGACGGCGGAGGGGACAACCCATGAGGGCCTTAGGGGAGGTCACGATTTTTCATGATAGAGTATTCTTACCAATTATTATCCGTCGGAGACAGGGGCGGACCTAGGATTCAATAACGAGGGGGGGAGACAGTAATTACAAAATTTTTAGTACTAATATTCAAAAAGAAAAGCGTCTTGATAATACTTCAAAATCTATGTTAAATTCTTAAAAATACAATAATAAGTGAAAATCCACAAAACAAATGTCTCATAATGGAACTCGACGATCTTTGAGATCGCGAAAATCCTCAATAATTGATTCTGTACTAAATTTCTCTGCAATTTCTCTTTCAATATATAACATCATAGAATATGTGAGAAAATCATCCATCATCCTGTTCCACAAATCAGTTTTAATAATCTTCATGACTGAAAATGCTCGTTACGAAGTTCCAGTAGAAATGAGAAGAGTAATCAATAGTTTGATTAATCGATAAATAAGTGGGTAGAAGTCAGATTTTGTTGACCTCACCAACCACTGACACAAACTGCTAATGGTTGACATGTTCGGATAATCTGGACCTTTGATTGCATCAATCTAATAGTGTCGTATTTGAACTTTCAAGTGATCTGTCTCATGCTCAGTAAAATCTTGGGGATAATATTCAGCCACAAGTTTGCAAATATCATCAATTCTAAAATTCTTGCATCTGCTTCTAGGAGTCAAAGAAGAACTAAGAGTAGCACAAAATATATTTGCTCGATAATGTTGTTCAACTGTAAAATCATCCTGTTGCTGGCGAGCTCGACCCTTCCTTCCAACAAACTGAACACTCATGTTAGGGACATCAATATTACGATTTTTACAAAAAGCTGTCACCGTAGTCAAAACCTTATCCCATCGAACATCTCTCATTTATTGAATAAGCTTTTTTGTACTTGACACAAGTTGAATATCATTTAAAATGTCTTCAAACTTCCATTGCAAAGCTTGACAAAGCAAATCAGTGATGTTCATAATTTTTTGCACTAGATGCAGAATTATAACAAAATCAAAGGAGGCCAATGTATCGTATGCCGATTCTGCTTCAACTCTCTATGATGAAGAAGTCCCATTAATACTAATGGCGATCAAGACCTCACACGTAGCACCATACATACTTATCAAACTTGAAATAGATCTCGAATGAGAACCCCAACGAGTATCTCCAGGCCATTGTAAAGTTCCAATTTTATTTAGCCCACTTCCAGTTTCAAGTTCATCAATGGAGAACAAGTATGCAATTTAAGAAGCATGAACAACTTTTAACTCATCATTTCGCTTACTGGAGGCACTAGCAAGATTGATAATAAACACCAATTTGGAGAAAAATTTCTCGATTGGGTCAACACTTCTAGAAGTTGCAACTAATGCCAACTGCAAACAATGAGCAAAATAGTGGATATAATAGGCATGTGGACAGTCGGTAACTACTAAGGCTTGTAACCCATTCCACTAACCTTGCATGTTACTTACTCCATCATATCCTTGGCCTCGAATATTGTGAATGTTAAGCCCATAATGAGAAAGAGTAGAAAAGATAGCGGTCTTCAAAGTCAAGGCCTTTGTATCTGAAACATGAACAAGATCAAAAACACGCTCTTCTACAATTCCCACTTTGTCAACAAACCTTAAAATGATTGCAGTTTACTCTCTTTTAGATTCATCCACTATTAAGCAAGACTTTGCATCACCGATATAACAACCCCCGTATTTCTAACCCGAGATCCGTATTTCAGGTTCGAGAACCCGAAGGTCTAGTTGGGTAAATTTGTTGAGTGTCCAGATAGAAGTCCTTGATCCATACCCTGAACCCATGGATCTGGATTCTTTGTCTGAAGAGCCTGCCTTGCTTGGTATTTGGAATTCTGGAAGACAAGTGTTGTTCGGAGAGGTCCAGAATGAAGGTAAGATCTCCCCCATCTCTTCTTTAGGGCTAGTTTGGCCTTGGTTATCAACCCCCTAGCAAAAGCATCCTTGTATGGCAAATTACATGGGGGCGGTCGCTAGTGGCGGTTGATCAAACCAAGCGACCGCCTGGAGCAACCGCCCGGTCTGTTTTTAGGGATTTTGCCCCCTGACTTCTATAAAAGGTAACCCTCGTCTAAGTAACGAATATTTTATTCGTGGTTGCTAAATTTGGAGGTTAGACGGCTGCGGGGAAGCTCCAAAAGTGGATCTGAAGTGCTGGCAGTGACTTGGAGATCAGTCCTTCCCTTTTTCTGGCTTTCTGACGTGAGGTAATGAATTTATCATTTATTCTTTACTCTCTTTGTCTGTTAATTTAGTGTTAACCCATCCCCTCGTCATGGTGGTTACCCTCTTTGATCATTATGACTCTCTTTCCAATCTACTTGAGATGAATTATCCGTAAACGAAACCCTATTTTCGTGAGAAGGATAATCCATTCAAGGGGAGAGTTCTGGGTAACCCAATGATGGTAATTGCTAGGTTTTCCTTCACCCCTTGGCTTTGGGAGTATTAGATTTGAGACTTAGGTCATGATTACTCGAAATCCGGATTGAAAACGAGTGATCAGAAGCCTGAGTTTCGGATTGAAACTCTTTGTTTTTGGGGCGGTGGCGGTCGCTCAACATAAGCGACTGGCCCGAGCGACCGGCTGGTAAACAGTGACCAAATGACTTTTGGTTCTGATTCTCTTTGATTCAATTAACTTATATAATATTGTAACACTATGTTTAGGTATACTCTGTTTGAAAAGAAAGACTTGTAATAGTTAACGGATCTCTTTTTACGGACAGTTTACTTATATGCAGGTAAGGACAATTTATCCTATCTTTTGAATAGACTTGAAATATGCTAATCTAGTGTCTATTAGAAATTTTATTTCTTTATATATGCTGCTGTATTCATGTCTTAAATATAAATCTTGTTATTTTACTGTTGTTTGTCATGTTTACATACATACTGTGTTGATTATGAATGTTATGTATTGATGATAGTTGGTATATGGTTCTGATGGAAGAGGTATCTATTTTGGGATATCTTAGCCAGTCCTTGCCGGATCAGAGTGATGAGACTTAGGCTGGTGTATATCTTAAAGCATGTCAACTATTAGAGACCTGCATAGTTAGAAATCATAGTATCATTCATACTTTGCATTCATTCATATTATTTGTGCGTTTTGGCAATTGTTGGATAATTGATGGGATTTGTGATTGTTTCTTACTGAGTTCTTTAGAACTCATGCCTTTATTTTTTATATGTTTATTAGCCTGCACAGAAGAAGGAGTTGTACAGGAAGATGGACTGGTTTCCTATGAAGGAACCATCCCGTATGGAGAAGATGTGGCACCGTTAATGGGAAATGGATATAGCATGTGCGGGAGCTCCTGCGGGTGCATGGAGTGCGCTTATCGCACCTATTGATGGTCAAAGACAGAAGGTGGTCAGAAAGTTCGCTCGGGGAATGGAGAAAACTGGAGGACACCCTACCTTGAGATTCATGAAAAACACTATTTAAACTTAGAAAAGGAAACTGGGAAGAAATTGATATAATTTTTTTGTTTACTTCCGCTGAACTCTTATTCATGATTTCTTTCCTTTATTATTGTTATTGGAGTATTTGGACTCCTGTAATTCCTTTAATTCATTTATTGAACATTTGTTGCTCTTGATTATCTTTATTTGTATTTAATATTGTTGATAGACTAAAATCGTGGATCCTTTGGCGGATCACTCCCACGGGTTGTCTGGCGGGTAACTGAGACCGGCTGGTGGGGTGTGACAGAGTGGTATCAGAGCTATGGTTTTACGAAGTCAGTAATATTTGATATAAGTGTTGGATGAGCAATCTGAGTCATAGATCCAGAAGTGACTCAAAAGAATTAGAATGAATAATAGAACATCTTTCGTTAGAAACAAACTGAGAAAGTAAATGAATTCTCTTTTGCATAACTTACTATAAGTCAAGTGAAATACATTCTCACATTTTAATTATTAAGAAAGTGCATAAGAGACGATAATACAAATGCAACAAACATAACTATACTTCATTAAGAAGGTAAAGCTTTACATAATTTGGAGTGTACTCTACGCTTTACAAAATGATAGGAAATGAACATGTGCTGAATAAAAACTACAATAAACATATCTAAACCCTAAGTCTGTGCTGAATCAAAAAGGATCAAAGTCTAAGTCTATCTACTGCTGTGGTGGAGGTGGTGGTGCTAGTCTCATCTGGCGGAGTATATCAAGGCACTCTGCTATCTGGCCCCTCATCTCTACCTGCCCCTGCTCGAACTGGTCCATCCGAGTGAACAAACCTCTAACCCAAGGTGGTGCAACCTCCGAAGTATCCTGAGCCCTGTATGTGCCTCCTGTCTCGAACTGAGAAGGTGGTGGCGAGTCTGCATGATCCTCATCATCAGCCTCTACATCCATGTCCTCCAGCTCGGCTGGCATCTCTGGTAAGTTTGGTCCGCCCAGTAAGTACATCTGAGCAACCAATCTGTGACCTATCATGCAGCCATGCCCAACCGGAATAGCCTCCTCTCCCTCTAAGTCAACCCCAAAGTGCTCGAAGATCCGTGTCGAAGGTTGCCCGTATCCAAGGTTTGCTCCCCTCGGATAAGCCTCTCGATAGATCATGACATTCTGGATTATGTAAGCCAAGTCTATCTGGTAGCGAGTGTAGATCGAGAAAGTCATCATAGCCTACATGAGTGAAATCTCACTCTGATGACCTGCCTTAGGCAGCAGGTTCCGTGCTATGATCCAGGAGATGATCCTGCATGAAGGAAGCAGCTCGGTCACTGACTCTACCCCGCTGCACTCCCGTGGGCAAATTCTCGAGTAGACGAGAGCTCTCTCCTCCCAGTGAATGACATCGTATGACTCAGCCCCTGGCTCGGACCATTTCCTGTTACTGTGGATGTATGGCACATCTAGGATGTGAGCCAGCTCCTCTGTGGTGAAGCGTATGTCTGTAGTCTTCACCCGACTCTCTATCACCAGCCTAATGTCATGCTCTCCCACCCTCTCTCTGTGGAAGGTCAGGTTGCTGTAGAATAACCTGACTAGCTTTGGATAGGCATCCTCGTTCAAGAACAAGGTACATCTCCAGCCCACTGCCGAGAATCTACTCTCGATTTGGAACTGCTCGAACCTCTGAAGTCAATACCGGTCGACCATACTCGATCTGGCGCTGACTGAAATGGCCGAAGTACAGCTCCTGTGCCTTCGGTGACCTGAAGTAGTTTGGATGGACTGGGTCATGTGCGTCACCTCTACCTGGATCACAACCTCGGCCACGCATGGGTACTCTCCTACCTCCGCGTGCAGCCATCTAGCTAGAAAATCTGTTTTTAGGCGAAAAAGATGCAAAATGAGAAGCCATGAGATGTCCAGTGAATTACCGTTAGCGAAAAAATGCATAGTGAACAGTAGATCTATGCCTAGACATGTTGTGGGAAGTAAAAGAAACATTTTGCACCAAAGAAAACCTAGAAATAGTTGCACCTTGTAGTTTCTTACATGCAAACCATGGAAATGAAGGGTTTTGTGAGAAGATTACCTGTGTAGTGTGTAAGCGTCGTGTGGGAAGAAGATTTGAAATCAACGGAGTCTCCAAAATGCTTTCCTAACCCTTAGCACGAAATCCCCAGAGCCCAAATACTGTTTTGAGAGGTGTAGAAGTGCAAATGAGGCCCAAAACCATATTTGAAGCGTTGCTGTCACGCGTATTTTGGGGCGGTCGCTACTGGCGGTCGATTGATTTAAGCGACTGGCTCAAGCGACCGGCCCAGTTATTGTTGCACAGATTTTTGGATTTTGGCTCTGTTTTGATTATTCTTGGACTTTGTGCTTGTTGTTGCTTTTGTTTGTGAATGTTGGCCAAGTTGTGGAGTTACTTTGACTTGAAGAATCTTTTTCCGGAATTGATCATTTAGTGTTGCTAATTTCTGGAATTCTTTTCACAGAATGGTTCAATTAAGGAATCGTGCTGTTAATGATCAAGATGGTGGAGAAGGTGGGGAAAATCAGAACCGTGTTGAGATACCTGTCGTGAACACTGGAACTGAGCCTCCCCGAGTTGAAATTCCTTCCACTGGCGAAAATCCTTCGCATGCACCGCAAGTAGTCTCTATTCAGGATGTAATGAACATTCTGGGAAACATGATGCATCAGCAGCAGAATCAGTTTACTACTATGATGCAAGGTTTCGCGACTACTCAGCAGAATGCCCAAGCAGCTCTTGACCCTAATGGAGCTGGTACTTCTGCAGCTGGTTCTTTTGTGGACGGTTTTGCCCCTGGTCCGCATGCAAGGTTGATGGAGCATTTCTTGAAGCTTCAGATCGCTGCTTTTACTGGTATTTCGTCGGATACATTGTTCCCTAACAAGTGGATCCGAGGGATGGAAAAAGCTTTTTGCAACCTCTGTTGCAATGAAGCTCAGAAGATTCTATGTGCAGAGCAGAGACTGCAGCATGAAGCTGATGCGTGGTGGAATGCTACCAGACTTATTTTGGAAGCTTCGCACCCGGTTCTTACTTGCGAAATTTTCAAGGAAGCTTTTTGTAAGAATTATTTTCCTGAGTCTGTGAGAGATGCTAAAGAAGCTGGGTTTATTGCACTCATGCAAGGACCTCGTACTGTTCTGGAGTACCAGAAGAAGTTTGAAGAATTGTTTTACTTTGCCCCTGCTGCTTTCAAAGGTGATCGTGAGAAGGCAAAGAAGTTCTTCAAAGGTTTGAGGCCGTCACTGAAGACTTACCTGGCAATTCATCCGATTGTGGATTATGCTGAGATGGTACAAAATGCAAAGAAGGTAGAAGATAATGAGAGAGAGAATTATCTGCTCCAGCGTTCTGTTGCGAACAGGAATCATTTGGGTGACCGTAATCGGATATTCTCTAGGCCTGCTCCTTATACTGCCCCTTCGTTTCAGCCTAGAGGAGCTAGTTCCAGTTTTAGCTCTGCTTCGAGCTTTGGTTCTAGTGGTGCACCGATGCATCCTGTTGCTGGTAGTCAGGGTACTAGACCGATATATGCTAACCCTCGTCCAGTGGTTAGTAACCAGAGACCTGCATATCCTTCTTCAGCAGCTCCTGTGAGTGGTAGGGATTTGATCTGCTTTAACTGTGGGAAGCCGGGTTATTATTCTCGTAACTGCACTCAGAAGCCGAGTTCTCAGGTGTCAGCTTTGAAGCCTACTTCGAATGTTCCCACTGGAAAAGTGTTCAGTGTTGTTGGTTCAGAATCTGAGATAGATCACGATGTTGTGACAGGTATTATTTCAGTATCATCTACCTCTGCTTTCGTATTATTTGATACTGGTGCATCGCATTCATTCATAGCATCTTCTTTTGTGAGTTGTATTCCTGTTAAACTTGCAAAGTTGGAAAGAGGACTAGTTATTAGTACTCGTACCAGATCTATTGTTAGATTAGATGAAGTGGTTGAATCTTGTTCCGTCGTTATTGCTGGTAGAACCCTTAAAGCCCGTTTGATCAAGTTGGATATGTCTGATTATGATGTGATACTTGGAATGGATTGGTTATCTAAGTATGGTGCAGTTATCCTTTGCTCTGAAAGGAAGGTATTGTTTCATCCTAAGGATGATAGTCCGTTTGAGTATCAAGGTAGTCAAGAGAAGTTGAGCAAGAAGATAGTGGCTGCGACTCTGAAAGTCAGGCAGTGGACTAAGGACGTTGGACTTCTTTCCTCTTCTGTGGATGTCTCGGAAGGTGTGAAATGGTTGTCTGATATTGAAGTTGTCAGGGACTTTCCAGATGTTTTCCCTGATGATTTGTCTGGTTTGCCTCCAGAGAGGGAGTTAGAGTTTTCAATTGATCTAATTCCTGCAGCAGCTCCTGTGTCGAAAGCTCCATATCGGATGGCTCCAACTGAGTTGAAGGAACTTCAGACTCAGTTAATTGATTTGTCAAGCAAAGGGTTTATCCAACCCAGTGTTTTGCCTTGGGGAGCCCCGGTCTTGTTTGTGAAGAAGAAGGACGGTAGTATGCGAATGTGCATAGACTATCGGGAATTGAACAAGTTGACGATTAAAAATAAATATCCTCTTCCTAGGATCGATGACTTGTTTGATCAGTTGAAAGGTGCCTCTGTGTTCTCAAAAATTGATCTGAGATCTGGGTATCATCAGTTATGAGTAAAATCCAGTGATGTCTGCAGGACTGCATTGAGGACTAGATATGGGCATTATGAATTCCGAGTTATGCCTTTTGGTCTTACTAATGCACCGGCATCATTCATGGATCTGATGAACCAAGTATTTCAAGATGTCTTAGATAAGTTTATCATTGTATTTATTGATGACATTCTGATTTATTCAAAGAGCGAAGAAGAACATGTTGTGCATTTGAGTTTTGCTCTGCAGCGTTTGAGAGAGAAGAAGTTGTTTGCCAAATTTAGTAAATGTGAATTTTGGTTACCTAAAGTTATGTTCTTAGGTCACATTGTTTCTGCTGACGGTATTAAGGTTGACCCTGCAAAGGTTCAAGCTTTTGCTGATTGGGACCGACCTAAGTCAGTCACTGAGATTCGAAGTTTTCTTGGTATTGTGGGATATTATAGGCGCTTCATTGAGAATTTCTCTAGACTCTTAGCACCTATGACAAAGCTTACCAAAAAAGGAGTCAAGTTTGAGTGGAATGAATCCTGTGAAAAGAGTTTCCAAGAACTCAAGAAAAGGTTGACTAACGCTCCTGTGTTGACGATACCAGATGACTCTGGAGGTTTGACAGTGTATATCAATGCCTCTAAAGTTGGTTTGGGTTGTGTTTTGATGCAGCATGGGAAGGTCGTAGCTTATGCTTCTAGGCAGTTGAAAAACTACGAGCATAACTATCCTACTCATGACTTGGAATTGGCAGCTGTGGTTTTTGCTTTGAAGATCTGGCGTCACTATCTTTATGGTGAAAAGATATCGATTTTCACTGACCACAAGAGTCTCAAGTATTTCTTTACTCAAAAGGAGTTGAATATGAGACGGAGAAGATGGCTAGAACTGGTGAAGGACTATGATTGCAATATTCAGTATCATCCAGGAAAAGCTAATGTGGTTGCTGATGCCTTAAGTAGAAAGAGTAATCGAGGAAGTGTGGTTCTGACATCTCTCAGTAAGCCCTTATTGTTCTCCGTTGTTAGATTTGGACTTGAGATTTTGTTAGAAGGTTTTGGTGCCATTTTGGCAGCTGTGTCAGTTTGACCGAGTTTGAGGGACCGAATTGTTGCTCTACAGTCGACTGATCCGGAATTGAAGAAGAAGATTGACTTGATCACTTCAAAGACTAAGGACGTGGAAGATTTCTCCCTAGCCTTTGATGGTGCTCTTGTTTCTAGAGAAAGAGTTTGTGTTCTTGTTGTTGATGACCTCAGAAGCGAAATCTTGACTGATGCTCATCAGTCCATCTTTACTATTCATCCCAGAAGTGTGAAGATGTACCATGATATGAAAGGATATTTTTGGTGGACTGGCATGAAGAATGATGTGGAAGACTTCATTGCTAAGTGTGGAACTTGTCAACGTGTGAAAGCTGTGCGGCAGCCTTCGTCTGGCCTTCTGCAACCTCTTCCAGTACCTAGTTGGAAGTGGGAAGACATTGCTATGGACTTTGTCACAGGTCTACCCCAATCTGGCAAAGGGAATGACTCAGTATGGGTGGTAGTGGATCGATAAACCAAATCGGCACACTTCATTTCGATGAAGATCACCTATTCTATGGATAAGGTGGTCGACTTTATGTTGATAATGTGGTGAGACTGCATGGTGTTCCTGTTAGCATTGTGTCAGATAGAGACCTGGGGTTTACTTCGTGTTTCTGAAATAGTCTGCAGAAAGCTCTGGGTACTCAGCTGAATTTGAGTACTGCTCACCATCCTCAGACCGATGGCCAATCAGAAAGGACCATACAGATTTTGGAAGATATGCTTGGAGCGTGTGTCATAGAGATGAGTGGTAACTGGGATGACCACCTAGCCTTGGTGGAGTTTGCTTATAATAACAGTTATCAGTCTACTATTGGAATGGCCCCGTTTAAAGCTCTATATGGAAAAACTTGTAGAACTCCTCTGTATTGGGATGAAGTTGGGGAAAGGCGTGTTCTTGGCCCTGATCTAATCGAAACTACTGGTACCATGGTGGATATGATTAGAGAAAGGATCAAAACTGCCCAGTCTCAACAGAAGTCTTATGCGGATAAAAGAAGGTCAGACCTTGAGTTTCAAGTTGGAGAGCGTGCGTTTTTGAAAGTTTCGCCGATGAAAGGAGTCATGCATTTTAATGTCAAAGGAAAGCTCAACCCTAGGTATATTGGTCCCTTTGACATTATTGAAAAGGTTGGACCAGTAGCTTATCGGTTGGCTCTACCTCCGTCTCTTGCTGGTGTGCATGATGTTTTCCATATGTCTATGCTAAGGCAATGCTTGACAAGCGCAGAGCAGTTGCTCCAGCATGAACCGGAAGGTTTGAGTGCGGATTTGATATATGATGAAGAACCGGCTGAGATTTTGGATCGGAAGGACAAGCAGTTGAGAAATCGGACTATACCTTTGGTGAAGATCAGATGGAAGAATCATTCGTTTGAGGAAGCATCTTGGGAGAAAGAAGAAGAGATGTGGTTCAAGTATCCTCACCTTTTTGGACCTTCAGGTATGTTGTAATTTCGGGGACGGAATTTCTTTTAAGGAGGGAGGAATGTAACAACCCCTGTATTCTAACCCGAGATCCGTATTTCAGTTCCGAGAACCCGAAGGTCTAGTCGGGTAAATTTGTGGAGTGTCCAGATAGAAGTCCATAATCCATACCCTGAACCCATGCATCTGGATTCTTTGTCTAAAGAGCCTGCCTTGCTTGGTATTTGGAATTCTGGAAGACAAGTGTTGTTCGGAGAGGTCCAGAATGAAGGTAAGATCTCCCCCATCTCTTCTTTAGGGCTAGGTTGGCCTTGGTTATCAACCCCCTAGCAAAAGCACCCTTGTATGGCAAATTACATGGGGGCGGTTGCTAGTGGCGGTCGATCAAACCAAGCGACCACCCGGTCTGTTTTCGTTGATTTTGCCCTATTTTGCCCCCTGACTTCTATAAAAGGTAACCCTCGTCTAAGTAACGAATATTTTATTCGTGGTTGCTAAATTTGGAGGTTAGACGGCTGCGGGGAAGCTCCAAAAGTGGATCTGAAGTGCTGGCAGTGACTTGGAGATCAGTCCTTCCCTTTTTCTGGCTTTCTGACATGAGGTAATGAATTTATCCTTTATTCTTTACTCTCTTTGTCTATTAATTTAGTGTTAACCCATCCCCTCGTCATGGTGGTTACCCTCTTTGATCATTGTGACTCTCTTTCCAATCTACTTGAGATGAATTATCCGTAAACGAAACCCTGTTTTCGTGAGAAGGATAATCCAATCAAGGGGAGAATTCTGGGTAACCCAATGATGGTAATTGCTAGGTTTTCCTTCACCTTTGGCTTTGGGAGTATTAGATTTGAGACTTAGGTCATGATTACTCGAAATCCGGATTGAGAACGAGTGATCAGAAGCTTGAGTTTCGGATTGAAACTCTCTGTTTTTGGGGCGATCACTAGTGGCGGTCGCTCAACTTAAGGGACCGGCCCGAGCGACTGGTGGTAAACAAGTGACCAAATGACTTTTGGTTCTGATTCTCTTTGATTCAATTAACTTATATAATATTGTAACACTGTGTTTAGGTATACTCTGTTTGAAAAGAAAGACTTGTAATAGTTAACGGATCTCTTTTTACTGACAGTTTACTTATATGCAGGTAAGGACAATTTATCCTAACTTTTAAATAGACTTGAAATATGCTAATCTAGTGTCTATTAGAAATTGTATTTCTTTATATATGTTGCTGTATTCATGTCTTAAATATAAATCTTGTTATTTTACTGTTGTTTGTCTTGTTTACATACATACCGGGTTGATTATGAATGTTATGTATTGATGATAGTTGGTATATGGTTTTGATGGAAGAGGTATCTATTTTTGGATATCTTAGCTAGGGATATCAGAAGGCTGTGGAATGGCACACATGCCTGCTGATGTCTCCAGACTTGTCATTATTATTTGATGACATTATTAGGTAGAGTGTAGAATTGCATGGCTAGGTACTCACATGCTACTACCCTTTCGGTAGGGGGATTGAAACCGAGTGACCCGTGATGACAGTGATGTGACGTTGGTCCACTGTTAGTCATGTAAATGGTAGGATTGCATATGTTAGGGTTGGGCTCATGGATTTCCAAGGATCGGACCGGGTGTCATGAGGAATCATGAGAGCATCCACCCCAATAATATGTGGATGACCATAGGGTTAAGGAGTGGAGTCCAACAGCGGTAGCCAGTCCATGAGGATTCTCTCTGTCACATCCTCCCAGCCGGTACCCTAACTGGCATACCCGAGAGTGTGATCCACAGCCCCGAAGATCAAGTATCGAGGAAATCATCCTCCCACATATACAATAACATAATCATAAACAAGAAATAATCAAGGTTTAATATTATAAACAAAGGTTCAAAACAATAATGGATAATCAGTATAATCAGAGTGCGAAAAAGATACCAGATACCCAATGATATCAAAAAGAGTAAAGTGAGGCGGAAACTCACTTCACCAATATAGCGGAACGTAGTATGAAAGTCAAAAGGAATTACAACTAAAACAAATGTACTAAGAAATAAACTAAGATCAAGCGTCTTCTAGTTTACAGATAACGTCTTCATAAGTATGAACTTCGTCAATCCAATGAATCCGTTCTAACTCTATGTTGTTTTCAAAAGTAGTACGCAGCTTGATCCACCGGGGGATCATCAAAGTAATCTTGATCGTCGCCAGCACCTTGGGTGTAATACGCTTCATCGGCTTGCGCTTCACTGTACTGCTCGTCATAATAATCTATACCTGTAGGATAATCTAAACAAAGAGTATACAAAAAGGAATGAGTTTCGAAGAAACTCAGTAAGGTAGTTAATCCATAACATCATAGATAACATGTGGCAAAACATAGCATGATGCAACGCAGTATGAAACAGATAAAGTATGAATGCATCTAACTCTATGTATGCTGGTCTCTATGGTATACATGCTTTAAGTCATAGCACCGTACTTCTTTGCGTCGGTCACGCATACGACTCCTGTTGGTAGTGGGTCCGGGCATCCCTCTCGGACAAACCATGGTAGGGGGTTAAGTCAACACACTCTCTCACAACCATTTGGCATAAGTACCGGCGCATGTCAGGGAAAAGCCTAGGCCAATGCAAGTCATCTAGTTAGTTACATTAAGTTAGTTCCAGATACTTCCATTCCTCCCCTCTCGGGATCCTTTCCGGTATCCTTCACACTAGAGTCACGGATATTACTCACCGGACTCATCAACCCTATTGGTTATCCACATATGGTAAACGGGAAGCTCTCATGTCCTCTCACGGATATAACTCACCGCTCTCGAGCACCCATGAGCCCAAGTCTAGCCATATGCAACCCTCCAATAAATGGCCCCCACAATGTGATTCCCGTCCTCTCACGAATATAACTCACCGGTCTTGAGCGCCCGTGAATCGCCATTGCTACCATGGGTCGTTCGGTCTCAATACCCTTCCGAATCGGGTCTGATATAACAGGGGTATATCCTAGCCAAACACTGCTAGACATCCCTAGGTAAGACAACCATTGATTCGGAAAAGCGTCGATGGGCATCTTCGGAGAACATCCCATACTATTCCCTCCGATGTCCAAGGACAGAAGCATCAAAAGGATACTCCCCAATCCCAAACCAAACTTAAGCAAACACATTCTCAGAACAGTCATGACATACACAACCAGCAGTTCATCATATACAAGAGAATGTAAAAGCAAAAATAAGATTAGGCAATAATCAATAACTCATATATCATGAATAATAAAAAGACAATATAAACAAGTGCTACTGTTCCCACAGTAGGAGATCAGAATTTAAAATACAATAAAGTAGGTAATCTCATAGTTTCATAAAGTAGAAACTAGAGAACAAGCAATCTATGTAGTTAAGGAATTAACTGTCCTTACCTTCTAACTTGGATAGGATCTTAAAGAATCAAGTATGATCTTGACTAAACCTGAGAAGACAGTCCTAAACAAGTGCACACAACATGTTAGGAAAGATGTATAAAGGAAAATATCATAAATCAATCGAAACAGACCAAGAATGAGGTTGCTGTACTCATTGGTCGATTGATTGGTCTGCTGGACCAGTCGACCAATGTGTCGACCAATGCAGACAGTGGCCTACAAGAATCCGAATTTTGAGAATCAAGAACCGAATTCGATGGTTCAAAAGGGTACAAATCAGAGGGAAATTATCATGGTAGTATTCTAGGGTATAGAGGATATCAATTCATAAGTCAAATCATGTTCCCAAGTTGTAACCTAGGAACAAAAAGGTTAACCTACTAGGTTAAACATAGATTACGAGGGAAAAATATTATAATCAAAGATTAAAGAACTAGGATATGAAGATTACAGATATAGTAAAGAAAAGACATTGATTGGGTTACCATGATCAAACTAGGGGTTCTTGGTTTGATTCCAGAAAATTAGGGTCTCACCCTTTTTTTGGTTCCCTCGGAAAATAATTGAGAGCTTTGGATGAAGGGAGATAAATTGTTAGCCAAAAATAATCAGGAGGGTCATTCAATGATAAAGTTTAGGTTCATATAAATTTTACCCAAGAGGATTTTCCTTCACAAGGGAGGTTACCAAAAGCTCTCCAGACAATCACACAGGTTAGGATTTCAAAGGATTAGGGTTAGGGTTTCGAAGATTCCACTGGCTGAGGTTAAGATCATGATGATGATCATGGATCTTAAAGAACATGATGAGATCATGGAATAGATCATGGAATAGATGGTTGCAAGAGTGCATAATCTTCTTCCTGATCTCAACGAAGAACAGAATTAAAGAAAGAAAATCAGAGATAGAAGAAAGAGTGAGTGAAATCATACCTTTGCTATAGGAGGATGAAGAATTCTTCAAGTCTTTGCCAGAGATCACCAAAGAATGCAAGGGAATGGGTTAGATTAGGGTTCTAACTCGTTCCAGAGGCTTAGGAGGCAGAGGAGGCGGAGTATTCCCGAGATTAGACTTAAATAGAAGAGACAGGATTCAAATTTCAAAAACAGAATCAATTGGTTGATTGATTGGTTGATTGGTCCAATCGACCAATGAGTCGACCAATCAAGACAGCAACTTCAAAATAGGGAATTGAAGGCTCAGATCAAGTCCAAACATCAAGGGGTTTTGCACACACCTAGAGTGACATACCTAGGAGTTAGAAATGCCTTTGAATCAATACAAAGACCACTCCAAGACCATCAACTAATCCAATCTTCATCCGGGTGCAGTTTCCACCATTGGGACACTGGCATCAACACTCATGGATTCCAATTCAGCCATCAAGTCTTCAACAGAAATGGCCCAAAGATGACTTCTTGCCTTACTTCAGGTCACTGGACCTACAAATAACAAAGTTTCCAGATTAGGATCAGGGCTGGGTTTCACACTCTCTCCTAGGTTGCGAAGGATACTGAACTGGGTTGGTTGGTGCTATAGGGGATGTATTTGGACTTCATGTAGACATTTAACCAGTATGATCTTGCATTGGATTAGAAACCCCGACATGCGCCAGTACTCATTACCAATGGTCGTGGTGAGAGAGTGTTGACTTAACCGCAGCCATGGAAATGAGAGCCAGGTGTGGACTTTCCCTTTTCCCCGGGATCCCTACTGAGGTAGCCAGTCCTTGCCGGATCAGAGTGTGAGACTTACCAAGAGGAGGGTTGGTGTATATCTTAAAGCATGTCAACTATTAGAGACCTGCATAGTTAGAAATCATAGTATCATTCATACTTTGCATTCATTCATATTATTTGTGCATTTTGGCAATTGTTGGATAATTGATGGGATTTGTGATTTTTTCTTATTGAGTTATTTAGAACTCACGCCTTTATTTTGTATATGTTTATTAGCCTGCACAGAAGAAGGAATTGTACAAGAAGATGGACTGGTTTCCTATGAAGGAACCATCCCGTATGAAGAAGATGTGGCACCGTCAATGGGAAATGGAAATAGCATGTGCGGGAGCTCCTGCGGGTGCATGGAGTGCGCTTATCACACCTATTGATGGTCAGAGACGGAAGGTTGTCAGAAAGTTCGCTCAACGAATGGAGAAGAACTGGAGGACACGCTACCTTGAGATTCAAGAAAAACAACTGTTTAAACTTAGAAAAGGAAAATGGGAAGAAATTGATATAATTCTTTTGTTTACTTCTGCTGAACTCTTATTCATGTTTATTCATTATTTCTTTCCTTTATTATTGTTATTGGAGTATTTGGACTCCTGTAATTCCTTTAATTCATTTATTGAACATTTGTTGCTTTTTATTATCTTTATTTGTATTTAATATTGTTGATAGACTAAAACCATGGATCCTATGGCGGATCACTCCCACGGGTTGTCGGGCGGGTAACCGAGACCGGCGGGTGGGGTGTGACAGCCGATCTCTTTACAAATTTCCTTCTTTACTTTATTTGCTATAATATGTAAAATCTCCTTTTGTGTATCTTAGGTCATATGTACGATGCCTTTGAGGAGCATTATCCAACACAACTGCTACAACTTTATCATTGTAGGAAGCTATACTCTTTAAGAATTCAGTTCAATTAAATTTCCCCTATTTGACAAATATTTGCTCACATCATGACCTCTAAGAGCACAACCTTGAAACACAAGCAATCTGATCACATCAATTGAGGCTTTCAAATGCAATCGATTGTTTTCAATTACTTGAGATGTATACTTTCCAATCATCAAATCAAATACTTAAGTTTGTACAATCCTTTTGAGCAACTTCGTGGCATGAGTTTATTTGTCTTACCACATGATTTATTAATCCACATTTTTTCCACCCACTTTCTTCTAATTTTTAAATCCATCAATAGTGAATGTCCCCTGTCCAGAGTTCGCTCCAAGCTTATTGAAAAGAAAACATGGCAAACAAAATACTGCATCTTTTAAAGGAGAATACTCTAACAAAAAAGGATGAACCTTAAACAACGAAGATTGAAAATGTCGAGGGTGACTTAATGGCCTAGATTTTGGATACTCTTGAAGAATATGCTGATATGGTTTAGCTTTAAGGTAACGACGCCTAATTTCATCACGTTGATCAACTGGATAATCCCAAATTTGTTTTCACAACCCTGGATCACGCTCAAAATCATTATTTAGCTCGCTTTCAGGTATTGGAGTCTATTTAGGACGTTTTTCAAGAGTTGAGGTCACAAGAATAGAGGTAGGCAATGATGCATCAACCATGTCATTCTCAACGCCTTTTCTTTTGAAGAAAGAATCAATGGTAGACTTCTTTCCCATGGTTAAACAAATCCTTATACTTTTGACAACTGCACCACTTGATTCACTCCCAAGGAAGCCCTAGAAGTAGCTCGTTCTCCTATATCCATTTGATTTGATGAATCCTTAAATTTGGAAAATTGAATAAAAACATTCACCTAAACTTGTAATCAACCACGAAAAAAGTAGACATAAAAAAGATTCATTGATCTACTATTAAAAAAATAAAAGAAAAATTCAAATCTTTTTGGATTCTTTTATTTTCCTCTCCTATAGGCCTCTCAAGTTTTTCTAAAAATTTGCTTGTTTTCCAAAATTAACTACTATAACTAATAAGTGTATATAATTAATTTATGCCTAAACTGTAATTGTTTTTTTACAATGATGGCATAATATTATTTAATACGTAATAAACTTATAAATTCAAAACAACCACAAATAAAAATAAAAAATTTAATAAAAAAAAAAGCAATAAAATTTCATGCAATACATCTTCAACATTATAAAAAAGAAAAAAAAAAGAAATAGAAAACATTAAGCGTGTATTCAAGTATTTTAATACGAAATAAACTTAATAAATTCAAATCAACCACAAATAAAAATAATTAAAAAATAAACTTTCATGCAATACATATTCAACATTTAAAAAAAAAAATAGAAAGGATTAATCGTGTATTCAAGTATTCAACATTAAAAATAAGAAATAAACAAATAAAAAAAAAGCCTCAAAGAAAAGAAAAAGAAATTAAGGGAGAAAAGAAAAAAAAATTAAACCGAAAAAGAGAGAGATATATAAATATACGTGGTTGAGTGGTTGTAATCGTGTGGAGAAGGTCCAAGATTCCATGAGAAAAGTTGTAAAACTTTAGTCGTGCGTTAGAGAAGATGAGAGAATGAATAGGAAGAAAGAAGAATAAGTAGAGAGAAATTTTAGAGAGAAATTTACTTTCCAATTAAGTAGTTAATAGTTTCCTCCTTAAAACTTGGATTTTAAATACAACCCTTAGATAGAAAATTAGAATGCCAAATAAATCCTTCATCTTAACGTTTAAATTTGTTTCCAATATGGGGGGGGGGGGGGGGGGAATATTGGTATTTTACAAGAAAAAGAGACAAACAAGGAGATATTATAGGCATTAATATATATTTTTTTAAATGGGGGGGGGGGGCATGGCCCCCCGATCCCTTAGTGAGTCTGACACTACATCCGATAAAATTATCCGATTAAGTTACTTATTTTGATTTATTTTTTTTACCTATGATATGTGAATATTTTTCTACTAAAATAGCTACCAAATTTTTTAAGTTCTTAAATTTCAAGCTTAGTCCTCACAAATAAAATGGTAAAGATGTAAACTTGCAGTCAAAAACTTATATTCAATTTGTATACATGTCTATTTGGAAGAATTTACTTAAGAAAATAGGTATCCGATTATCATCCGAATTCGACTGAATCCTTCCGAATATAATAAGATGCGAGATATGGTATTAACACTATCCGTTCCGAATCCGGTCCGTTTACACCCCTAACAAAAACCAAAAAACCTAGCCCTCATAGAGGTGGTTGGAATGGAACCCCTTCCTAATAAGATTAGGAAGTACTATAATTATGTGCACCTCCATGTGATGAATCTAACTTGTATTATGTAATATAAGAATACAAATACTTATATAAAGAGAAATACAATGAATTACCAAAAATACCCATATGAAAGAATGCAATGAACTTTTGTAAGGTGTTAGGTCCCAATGAGCAGCCAAAATCTGCTATCCTTAGACATTGAGATAACTTGGTGGAATACAAATCTAAAATGCTTTGAATTATCAGTGGCTTTGATTTGGTTATCGCTAGTTTCTGAAAGAAAAAAACAAAGTTCATGCTTAGTTGCTTGAATGGAATAAAAATGAAAGTATGAGAGAGAGAGAGAGAGAGAGAGAGAGAGAGAGAGAGAGAGAGAGAGAGAGAGAGAGTACTTGAAGTTGGGAGTTACTGGCATAGCTAGTTTCTCCATCCCCACCAATCATGTGAAGAACTTGCTGAACTTCCATGGCTTTTGTTCCCTTAAGATTTCTAAGCATCTATTTTGCATTCAATGCGTTACACATGTAAATCATCCTTGTATATATAGGCAAGGATTGATACAACTATAGCTTATAAAATGCAATATAAAATTTGTTTTAAACGTGCGAGTATAGATTTTTTTTTGAAAACATATGGTTAATCTTACTAGTGTAGCTTCCACCCCCACCCCCAACAACCTGATAACTCGTAAAACATGCAAGATTTTTACCAAAGACGAAACGTGCACGGTTATTAATTAAGTCTTCGTTGGAAGATTACCTTCTTTTTTTATTATTATATTTATTATAGTATTTTTTATATAAAAATATATAAAATTAGAACCCAGGGATAACTCTTGCAAAAGATCAACACTTCCTCATTAGAGGTTAAAGTTTGAATCTCCTCCAGGTTAGAGGCAAAGTCCTGCCTATATTAATTATAAAAGCTTTCGCAAGGATTTAGTCAAGGTAAGCGTGAGCCAGCCTGAATGAACATTGTATATATATATATAATCAAATCCACATAATGTGCATCCAACGGTGAGTACTATAGGCACCACCACGTCAGACACACCACTAAAGCAAAATCTAGAAAAAAAAGTGTAACATGAGTCATGCTCTACCAATACTCATGCTCTACCAATGAGATATATATTATTAAGGGGTTTTTTTTCACGCTGTCAATTTCAGTTGGGCCAAAATTCTTGATTGCCCACTTAAGTGAAAAAAGTTACATGTTGTTCACAATGTATGTTTTCGAAAATTATAAGTTATCCATAGTTACTTTTTGGTTAACTTTGAAATTAAAATGACTATTTTGCCTGTGGGATAAAAGAAAGTATAAATTTATATTTTTACCAAACCTTTTCATTTAATTTTTTAAAATTGACAAAAAAAAAAAAAAAAAATCCTTCGTTCGCACAATTCACGTTAGCTGCCAAAAAAATATCCACCACCCTAGCATGAAAAATCTCTCTATGCAATAGGTTGGTTCGTGGTCAAGACGAGATCAACGTCCTCCTCAGTTCCTCAGCAAAATCAAAGAGGTTGAGAACTAGATCAAACCAATCGAGAGTTCTTCGAGTGATGATGAACCTTCAATTGCCGACGGTGGATCTTTGGTAGGGGAAAAAAATTAAGTGGTGCGGCCTCGGGGAGAAGTGCGGGGGGGGGGGGGGACCTCCCTCGGGCTGGTGCATCTCTTCCCTCATAAAGGGTCCCGAGTGCCTCACTCGGGACAGATGCACCCCTCTTTTGTTATCTGGTTTCTTCCTTGAAGAAGGTCCCGAGGGCCTCATTCGGGAGAGACACCTCCCATGTGGGATGGCTCACCTCATCCCTAAAGAAGGTCCCGAGGGCCTCATTCGGGAGAGACACCTCCCCTCTTGGGAAGGGTTCATTTATTCGTTGGGAGAAGTGCCACACTTGGGAAAATTATACATCTATATCCAACTCTAGCATTTCTCGGAAGACTCTCTTGACTAAGTCAAGAAGAGTTAGTTACGCATAAACACTCGGCATATCTATTCCGAGAATTGGGGAGGTGAGTCGGCATAACGGCGTTATCAGGTGCGACAAAGAAGGAGCCGTTATTCCACTACTCCACTCACTCCTCAACTATCGATCAGGAATTTAAGGAATCGCCACCTCCAGGTAACTTCTATATAAACCTACCTCCTACATGGAGAAAGGTAACGAGAACTTTCATCCAGTACTTACTCATTACGTTCTTGAGAACTCTCTCGAGAACCATTATTGTTGCCTAGGCTGACTTGAGCGTCGGAGGCGGTTCCCGGCCAAAACTAGGCCGGACCGTTCTTGCTTTCTTAGTGTGTGCAGGCATCCCGATTATTCCAACTTGGTTGGAGAGCTCTTAAGGTGGTCATCTCAATATCCGGCTCTCGAAGAAGTTCTAGACGCAACAATTTGGCGCCGTCTGTGGGAACGTCACAAAAAGTCATGACGAGACGTACCACACCTCAGGTGACAAGTTCTCAAATTCTCACTCGAGCAAGAGAAAGGGGGAGACGAGAAAACGGACGTGTTGAAGAACAAACTCTCCCTTCTCAAGATCGACAAATTCCTATTCTAGAGGAAGGTCAAGAAGGAGTTCCGGAGAATCCCCGTTAACTATTCCAACTCCATTTGGAGAAGGCGGTTTGAGTCAACCTCCAATTCCGGCGACAGTGGCCGATTTGCGAGAATATGCAAAGAGAAGTCCAACAACAAATGTTGGAACTCCAAGGAGTTGTTCGAGGCTTAGTCCATCAGATCGGGGTACCATCTGGACCCCCGAAAATTCCCAAGAGGGACGAAGACGTGAAGCCGTCCGTCGGTTTCGGGATAGGCAACGTCCGGTGAATGAAGAAAGGAGAAATCCCGAGAATACCAAGACGGCCGGCCGAGCGAGTTGGAGAAAGATCTCAAGGAGTGCATATTGAAGAGCCACGTCCCCGAGAGGATCGGTCGAGGGGAAGTGTGTTCCACCGTTTGGCTGGGCTTAGGCAAACTCAAGATTTACCCAGAAAAGGGCGTAGAAATGAAGGAGTTCGGGAGCAAGAAGGAGAAAGCCACGGAAGAGGCCATTCTAGATCTAATAACCCGAGAGGGTCGGTTAGTCAATATGGATCTTCTCATGGACCAACTTCCCAATATTCTGATCTCGGAAGTGTTCGGTCTCCGCAAGAGCGTCAAGAGGCGCATGGTCTCGGGAGAAGATTAGATGCCATGGAGAGACGGCTTGATGATCGGGACCTCGATGACGACTATGATGTGGTTGATAGAGAACCCTTCTCAGAAGAAGTCATGAGAGCACCTCTTCCACCGAACTTTATCATGCCGACATTCACTCCCTATGAAGGTAAGTCCAATCCTCGAGAACATATTAGTTATTTTAAATCGGTCATGGCTGTTATTGGCCGAGAAGATGAGCTGTTATGCTGAACTTTCCCGGCATCACTCAAAGGCCCGGCGATAAAATGGTTTTCTAGCCTACCGCCAAGATCCATCCAAAACTTTCGAGAGCTCGGGAGAAAATTTATTGCCCGATATCGGGAGTAAGAAGACAGCAGATAGCCTTTTTGCCATAAGGCAAAAACCGAATGAGTCCGTTCGGGACTATCTTCTCGATTCGATAAAGTGGCTATTGAAGTTGAAGAATTGGATGATACAAGTGGCGTACAATGCGCTATGGAGTGGAATAACCCAAAGACGTTTGCTCGAGGTATTGCTTCAAGATAAGCCGAGGACTTATGGAGCACTTCTCAAGAAATGCCAAAAACAAGCAACGGTTGCAGAAGTTATCGAAGCCCGGGAAGAGTCTACGAGAGGCGTAAAGGAAAAGAAGAATTATGGAGAAAGAGGTCAAAAATCAAATGCTCGGGCAAGAGATGACAAAAAGGGAGTTTGGAAAGAAAGACTCGCCAATGGAGACTTTACACCTCTTAATACTAAGAGGTCAGAAATTCTATTACAGATCGAAATAACGACAACTTGAAGTGGCCGGGCAAGATAAGAGCCCAACCCGAATATAGGAATATGACAAAGTATTGCCGTTTCCACAAAGACTACGGTCACCATACGGATGAGTGCAGAAATCTAAAGATCGAGATCGAGAAGCTCATCCGAGCGGGGCAACTTGAAAAATATCTTCGGAGGAAGCGACAAGATCGAGAGAAGTCCCCACCTAGATCAACTAAAAGGCTCGGATCCAAAAGTCCCGAGAGGGCAGATAAGAATCCCGAGAAGAAACCCGACACTCGGGAGTTTTCCCCATTTACATCGTTTTGGGAAATCCGACGGAAGAATCCATTAAGAAGGCGAAGCAAAAGGCACGGTTCGTTGGATCGATGCAATTGCCAAGAAAACGAAGAAATGACTTATGCCCGAGTCCAATAACCTTCACCGACGAAGATCTCAAGGGCGTCACTTCTCCTCACGACGATGCTATAGTTATCAAAGTGAAATTGGCAAATCGAGAAGTTCACCGAGTTCTTGTGGACACGGGATCTTCCGCCGACTTACTATCTTATGAAGCATTTAAGAAATTGAAGTTTGAGGACGAGATGATGACTCCATGCGGGACTCACTTATATGGGTTCGCCGGGTCGTCCGCCATATCCGAAGGGACTATCCAATTGGATCTAAGGATCGGGACCTCCCCTCGGGATGCGATCGTCCAAGCAACATTCATGGTGGTTCGGGACCTTTCAGCTTACAACGTTTTACTCGGGAGGCCAACTCTTAACGCCTTAGGGGCGGTGGTTTCTCCAACACATATGAAGTTGAAGTTTCCAACCACAGCGGAGTCGGGGAGTGCTCTTCGATCGGCGACTCTCCAGACAATGTTATGTGAATTATCTTAAGAAAGTCAAAAAAGCCGAGAGATCGGGCAATACAATGAGTATTGAAATTCGGGATGACCGGGATGAAGAAGCTATGCAGAGAGCCGAACCAGTTGAAAAGCTTGAGCGAATTCAACTTCATCCGGATCTTCCCGAGAGAGGGACTATGATCGGGTCCGAACAACCTACGGAATTCAAGGAAGAACTCACCGAGTTTCTCCAAAACAACCTAGATGTATTCGCGTGGTCGGCCGAAGACATGCCGGAATAGATCGAAGAGTTGCAGAAACATAGCTTATGGATAAGGGACGATGCAATTCCAATGATCCAAAAAAGAAGGAATTTTTCGGCTCGAGAAACATCTTTGCCATCGAACCGAAGTGGAGAAACTAGAGCAATCGGGTTTTATAAAACCCATAGAATGCCCAACTTGGTTGGCGAATGTAGTCATGGTGAAGAAAGCCAGCGGCAAATGGAGAATGTGTAGCAGATTACACAGACTTGAATAAAGCATGCCCAAAGGATTGCTATCCACTTCCTCGGATCGACCTTTTGATCGACGCTACTGCGAGGACATGAAGTATTGAGCTTCATGGACGCTTATTCGGGATATAATCAAATTATGATGAATCCCAAGGACGAGAAGGATACGGCCTTCATGACGGATCGAGAAAGTTACTTTTATAAAGTAATGCCATTCGGGTTGAAGAACGCTGGGGCCACTTATCAGAGAATGGTAAACAAAGTCTTCAAAGACCAAATAGGAAGAAATATGGAAGTATATGTGGATGATATGCTCATAAAGAGTATCGTCCGGAAGAAGTCATCTGGAAGATCTTGAAGAAGTTTTTGATACTTTGAGAACATACCAGATGAGGCTAAATCCGGAGAAATGTGCTTTCGGAGTTTCTTCCGGAAAATTCCTTGGGTTTATGGTATCCCAAAGAGGAATTGAGGCAAACCCGGAGAAAATCAAAGCCTTGCTCGAGATGGAGTCACCAAGGACGGTTAGAGACATCCAATGCCTAACCGGAAGAGTAGCAGCCTTAAGCAGATTTATCTCACGATCGGGTGAGAAATGTTTGCCTTTCTTCAAAGCTCTTAAAGAGCTCGGGAAGGCAAAGGATACCTTATGGACCGATGAATGTCAGAAAGCGTTCGAGAAGTTGAAGGAGAAGCTCGGGACTCCACCTCTCTTAGCCCGACCTTCAGCGGGAGAACAATTATTCACATACTTAGCCATTTCTCCAGCGGCAGTAAGCGCGGTCTTAGTAAAAGAAGAAGGTACTTCACAAAACCCTATCTATTTCATAAGTCATGTTTTAATAGATGCCGAGACACGATATCCGGATGTGGATAAACAAGCCTTAGCACTTGTAATCGCATCTCGGAAACTCAGACCATACTTCCAAGCTCATCCAATTGTAGTCTTGACCAACTTCCCGTTGAAGAAGATACTACGAAACCAGACTTAGCCGGAAGAATGGTCACATGGGCTATTGAGTTAAGCGAATATCAAATTGAGTACAGAACTCGTCCAGCCATAAAGGGACAAGTTCTGGCCGACTTTATTCTTGAGAATAGCATGCCCAGTTCGGGAGTAGAAAATTCACCCGGTCGGAGTTATGGACTTTGCATGTTGACGGCTCGAGCAACTCTTCGGGGAGTGGAGCGGGGCTAATGCTTATCAGCCCGGATGGATTCACTATTCATTATGCTTTAAGATTCAACTTCAAAGCCTCTAATAATGAGGCCGAGTATGAAGCCCTACTAGCAGGACTAAGACTTGCCCGAGCCTTAAGAGTCCGAGAGTTGGAAGTCCGAGCGACTCGCGATTGATCGTGAATCAAGTTCAGTGGTGTGTACGAGGCAAAGGAAACAAGAATGGCAAATTACTTAGCCAAAATTGATGATTGTCGCCATTATTTCGATCATCTTGAGATAAAGCAAATTCCGAGAAAGGAAAATGAAGTAGCAGATGAGTTATCCAAGTTGGCTTTATCCAAATATTCGACTTTAGGCTCAGCCGTTTATATTGAACAGTTAGAAATTCCTAGCATTCGGGAGGCCGAGGCGATGGACATTGAAGAAGAGCTTAGTTGGATGAGCCCAATTATAGCATATTTGAAGAATGATATCCTCCCGGAGGACGTCAAGGAAGCTAAGGCGAGTTAAAAATCAAGCGGCGAAGTTCACCATTATCGAAGAACAACTTTATAAAAGATCGGTCACACGACCTCTTCTAAAGTGTGTTGGCCCTTCTCAAGCCCAATATGCCTTAGCCGAGGTACACGAAGGAATATGTGGAGCACATATGGGAGGCCGAGCTTTGGCCCATAAAATAATACGCCAAGGCCTTTATTGGCCGACTATTGAAAAGATGCCGTGGAATATGTCGAGAAAATGCAAGCAATGTCAACTTCATGCATCTGTTCGAAGACTCCGGCTGTCCCTCTTACATCTGTCTCCAGTCCGATTCCCTTCGCCATGTGGGGAATGGATCTGGTGGGAAAGCTCCCTAAGGCCGCCAACAATAGAGAATATTTGGTCGTGGCAATCGACTATTTCACTAAGTGGGTGGAAGCTGAACCTCTCTCATCCATTACTGAGAAACAAATGGAGAAGTTCTTTCAAGAAAGAATCATCTACAGATTTGGAATCCCAAAGATCCTTGTGACTGACAATGGAACGCAATTTATCGGAGCCGGCTTCAAGAATTTTTGTGAAAGATATCACATCGAGCATAGAACATCATCCGTGGCGTATCCCGCATGAGCAATGGGCAAGTTGAAATAACCAATCGGACGCTGTTGGATGGAATAAAAAAGCGCTTGGAGACAAGTCGAACCAAATGGGTGGAAGAATTACCAAGCGTCCTTTGGTCATATCGCACCACGGCTAGAACTCCTACGGGAGAAACACCTTTTCGGCTAGCCTACGGCACAGAAGCACTTGTCCCAGTAGAGGTATTGGCAGAATCAAAGAGATATACTGACTTCAATGAAGAAGCAAACGAAGAAGGCTTGAAGAGTAATCTTGATCTAATAGACGAAGTACGGAGCATGTCAGAATACCGGAATCAAAGATATCAAAACCGAGTAGTTGGATACTTCAATGCTCGGGTAAAAAATAGAAGACATCGTACGGGTGACTTAGTGCTCCGCAAAGTTGCGGCTTCAGACCCAAGAAACCAAGGCAAGCTCTCACCCACTTGGGAAGGGCCTTATCTCGTCGAACAAGAGACGAAACCAGGAACCTACAAGCTAAAAAGCTAGGCCACGGGCGAGACAATTGATCGAACTTGGAATTCCATGAACCTTCGGAAATTCAATCAATAGAATTAGTCCAAATATGTAACACTTGCGGGGAAAGTCGAAAGACCATTTGATTTTCAATAAATCCACGTCTTCATCGTTGAAATCCTTTTTCTCAAGAAGCATGGCGAAGAATATACAAGCATCTCTTCAAATTATTCAATGGCGTTACACACGGGACCTCGCTCGGGTAGCCACTCGGGAGTTTTCCCCACCTCTCATGAAAGTCCAAGTGAGACTCTCATAAGATGGAATTATTCAATGGCGTTACACTCGGGACCTCGCTCGGGTAGCCACTCGGGAGTTTTCCCCACCTCTTATGAAAGTCCAAGTGAGACTCTCATGAGATGGAATTATTCAATGGCGTTACACTCGGGACCTCGCTCGGGTAGCCACTCGGGAGTTTTCCCCACCTCTCTGAAAGTCCAAGTGAGACTCTCATGAGATGGAATTATTCAATGGCGTTACACTCGGGACCTCGCTCGGGTAGCCACTCGGGGTCCCACCGACCAGTGGACTCTCGAGATGGTTATCAAGGCGTACCCGGACCCGGGAGTTTTCCCCACCTCTCATGAAAGTCCAAGTGAGACTCTCATGAGATGGAATTGTTCAATGGCGTTACACTCGGGACCTCGCTCGGGTAGCCACTCGGGAGTTTTCCCACCTCGTCGCAAGTGAGACTCTCATGAGATGGAATTATTCAATGGCGTTACACTCGGGACCTCGCTCGGGTAGCCACTCGGGAGTTTTCCCCACCTCTCATGAAAGTCCAAGTGAGACTCTCATGAGATGGAATTATTCAATGGCGTTACACTCGGGACCTCGCTCGGGTAGCCACTCGGGAGTTTTCCCCACCTCTTATGAAAGTCCATGGACTCTAGTGAATTATTCAAGGCGTCCCCCGCTTTCCCCCCTCCTCGCCAGCCGGGCTGGGTTTTCCCCACCCTTCGAAAATCCAAGTGAGACTCTCATGAGATGGAATTTTTCATGAGATACATTTCTCTCCAAGACCTTCATTCGGGACCATATTCGGGACCATTTGTAATAAAGGCTCGGGAGAAATCAAAACATCGTCAACCCTAAGGCATTACGCTAAGGGAGGAAGACACCCGGGACCAGTCCAACGGAGAAGCTTAATGCCTCGGTTTGAATAAAACAACAAGTTAAGCTACTATTCAAAACATTTGGCCACAAGGACCAATATTACGAAAGCGCAAAGTTGTGCAAAATTCAACATTGTTTATAAAAATTCCAAAAAGTTTCTCGAAACGGAAGGAAGAAAAGGTTGTAGTCTTTCAATTCTCAGGAGGATTCCCAAGTTCGGGAAGATTGTCTGCACCAAGCCCGTCGCCACCAGGAGCTTCCATCTCAAGACTCTCTCCAGAGCCCACCGCTTGATCTTCATCAACATAGAGAAAAGGGTCGGGAGGGCTGAAGGGTTCTTGGCATTCAACCCCTTCGGGTACGGCTCTTTCAAGAGTCTCATAAACTCTACCGTCTAGCATTCCGCCTAATTCCTCCGGGTTAGGAATATCTACCCGTCGGAGAACAGCGGTGAAAGCATCATTAAGCCCGAGGCGGTAGGTAGAAGCAGAGAGAGCCACCTGGAGATTCTTGAGCCGAGAAGTGCCGAGGTAAGCAGTGATGATCTCTTTCCGGACCGCCTTGGGCACCTCATCGGCCCCGACGGGAAGTTTACCCGCTCGGACTTCTTCGCGAAGCTGCATGGCAATAGTCTCCATCTCAGCTTTCTCGCGCTTTAACTTCTCCATTTCTTGAAAGGCCTCTTCCAAATTTTCCTTGGCCTCAGAGAGTTCCCCCTTAAGAGCTGCCTTGCTTCGGGATATCTCCTTCAGCTTCAAGCTCCTTTCTTCGTCACATTTCTTCGAGACCTAACGGTCTTAATAGACTCGAAAGGTCTCGGCGGTGCGTTCTGATCTTCCTTCGGCTCTCGAAGCTGATTAATCAAGTGCTCGGACCGAATCATGCACTCGCCCATGTAATGTGCCCCTCCGAGAGAAGAACCTGGAGAAAATACGGAATACCATGTTCGCAATCACTTGGAGAACTATGAAGGACTAAGGACGGAGAATTACCCGTAGGCGTTGGCATAGGATTGGTCATCCGAAAGATCCTTCGGATGCTTTCGGTCCGATGGGATCATCCCTCAAGAGCCAAGACACAGCAGCATTGGAGTCCCCGCGACCTTTGTGTCGGATGAGGTCGGAATCCCATTCGGGAGCGAAGACGGGGGGGACTTTTGGGAGTCCTCCTCGGCGGCCTTCTCACTCTTCCGAGCCCTCTTCAAGGGCCTTCCCGAGCGGCCGAAGGAGATGCTTGGGGAATACCTATCTCGGGAGGCCCTCCTCCCAAAGAGACACTCTTCCTCGCGGTCTTCTTGCCCGAAGGCTTGGACGAGCCGGGGGCGCGAGAGCACAGACGACGGGACCCGTGTCCAGTGGCACCACCTTTCTTCGCTGGCTTTCGGGCGAAAGCCTCTTTGACATTCCCAATTGTAAGTGCCCGAAGAGCGTCGATGTCCAATTTACTAGACAACTGCGACAACAAACGAAGAAAGTCGGAAAGTGCGAAGATAAGAAAAATATACAAAATTGAAGAATATCAATGAAGAAGGGGCTCACCGGAGAAAAGCCCCACAACCGAAGGCAGACGGATACTCGGGTAAATATCCGTGAATTGCGGCTGAATCTCCGCCAACTTGGATGATCTTTTCTAAAGCCGCTTCTTCGGCGGTGGATAACTCAATGAGATTATTGAGTCCTTTAAGATCAGATTTAGATTTCTTCACAAAAGAAGTTGGGAATGGCGGCGGAACCGGAGGGCTAGCTGAAGAAAAAGTGATGTCTCCACCCTTTGGTGGAGGTAGGCATAGACCTCGGCAAAATGATGTTGCTGACCGGTCCACAGCGTCGGTTGCCCAGACGAAGAAGAGAGAGCCAACCCCTTTTGATTGACTCTTAACTTCAAAGAAAGCGCTGAAGAAGGGGGAATGTTGGTTCGACTTCAACATTATGACAAAAACCAACAAAGCAGGAAACACTTCTCCAACTATTTGGAATAAGGTTGGAGGGAGAAATTCCGTAATGAACGAGAAGGTCTTCAAAAATTTTCTGATTTGGAAGGCGAAGACCTCCTAAGAGCATTGTAATAAAGGGAGAAGGCCCCGTTCGGGGCTCTCCAACCCGACTAGAAGAAGACGGGGAGCTGGAAGAGATAGTTCTTTGGAATTTCACGAGAAATCCCTTAGGCGCTGGAGATGTTTGGGGTTGAGATCTCGGGATAGAGTTCGGGACCCGAAGACTTGAGATCATAGTCAATGTGAGAGGGCGTCTTGGGTTTGTTCCTTTCTTCGAGAGCTGCCTCTTCGGAAAGCAGTTCGGAGAAAAAAAAAGGAGGCCGGCGATTGTGGCAATCCCGAGGGACGAGAAAGGGGGGTGGGCGAGGCGAATAATGTCTCGACTCACTCGGAATTTACCGGAGATTGATTAATACTATCAACTTCCCGCTCATCCGAAGAATCCACAGAAAGACCGAGGTTGACCAAGTCCGTTCCTAAATCGGAGCATAGAGGTTCTTGGTCAAGAGGGTCGTCCTAGCTAAGTCAGCAGTTGCTCTCACAATGCGAGAGTCGGAGAGAGCCTAGAAAGCATCTTCACTCGGAATAATGCATGGATTGGGTTCGGGAAGACACCTCGGGACTGGAGATCGGGGCGATCGGGACCTCAGATCGGGAGGGGGCTCGGGCTATTTCCTTGCCTTTTCTTAAATTATCCATAATACGGAAATGACAAAGGAAAGGAATGAAGAAGAGTTAGAGAAAACTTATTGGTTTGAAGGTTGGAATAGCGAGTTGGAGAAAGCAAGCAACGCAGTCGGGGGACTTCGAGGGGGTTTGCAAGCAAAAAATTGAAAATGAGGATTGAACCTCTATTTATAGTGAGGAGGAGGAAGATGAAGAGACACATCCAACGGCTTAGAATCAAGCAAAGCGACGGTTGAGATCCGGCACATGAAAGGTCGCGATCCAACGACCAACAATGAGCAGAACACAACGGTCGAGATTAAGGGACTCAAGATCTCAATCAAACGGCCCTTGATCGAATAAATCAACGGCTGAGATAACACGACCATTCGCATATCGAAGCAGCAATAAGTATGAATTAGTACGATGGTTGGGAATTACGAAGGCCTTGGAGAAATAATGTCTCTCATTCAAGACGGCGTCTTAAAGTTTCTCCAGAAGAAAGAAAATTTTCTAAGCAGCCGGAGTAACATTCCATACGTTCGAGAAGTCAATCGCACGGAATGGGGGCTCTGTTGTGGGGAACTAAGGTCCCGAGTCCCCCCCCTCGGGAGAGATGCACCTCCCTCGGGCTGGTGCATCTCTTCCCTCATAAAGGGTCCCGAGTGCCTCACTCGGGACAGATGCACCCCTCTTTTGTTATCTGGTTTCTTCCTTGAAGAAGGTCCCGAGGGCCTCATTCGGGAGAGACACCTCCCATGTGGGATGGCTCACCTCATCCCTAAAGAAGGTCCCGAGGGCCTCATTCGGGAGAGACACCTCCCTCTTGGGCAGGTTCATTTATTCGTTGGAGAAGTGCCACACTTGGGAAAATTATACATCTATATCCAACTCTAGCATTTCTTAGAAGACTCTCTTGACTAAGTCAAGAAGAGTTAGTTACGCATAAACACTCAGCATATCTATTCCGAGAATTGGGGAGGTGAGTCGGCATAACGGCGTTATCAGGTGCGACAAAGAAGGAGCCGTTATTCCACTACTCCACTCACTCCTCAACTATCGATCCGAATTTAAGGAATCGCCGCCTCCGGGTAACTTCTATATAAACCTACCTCCTACATGGAGAAAGGTAATGAGAACTTTCATCTGAGTACTTACTCATTACGTTCTTGAGAACTCTCTCAAGAACCATTATTGTTGCCTAGGCTGACTTGAGCGTCGGAGGCGGTTCCCCGGCCAAAACTAGGCCGGACCGTTCTCGTTTTCTTAGTGTGTGCAGGCATCCCAGTTATTCCAACTTGGTTGGAGAGCTCTTGAGGTGGTCATCTCAATATCCGCCCCAAAAAAGCTGAAAATAAAACCAAAAAAAAATAAAATGAAGAATTTTAAAACACGAGAGGAGAAGCAAAAAAATATATATTTAATAATTAATATATTTATGCAACTTAAGTATTTATATTATTTATCTCAAACATCATTTTTATGAGATCAACATTTATTAATTGATTGCAAAAGACAAATTAGCTTATTAGTAACATAAGATGTAGGAGAGAGGAGGTATATATTAAACAACATTAGAAGGTTAGAAAATAAAGTAAGCTTTGATTAGGATGGGAGGACTTGTCCTTGTCAAGCAAATATGCCCCTTGTTCTTGACACCAAAAAAAATATATTCCCCTTCTTGTGCTGACGTACCATTGAAGGAACTAACTATACCATGGACACATTATGGTTATAAAAAACATTCATCTAAAAGTAATTAACGTAAATTATTTATAAAGTTTCAAACTTAAAAGTGCCAATGTAGGCCATAAGAGGAATGAAAGGCAGTGGCGGACTCACTCAGGCCCCCCCCCCCCTTTAAAAAAATATATTAATGCCTATAATATATCCTTGTTTTTCTCTCTTTTTTTTTTTAATGTTGAATATGTATTGCATGGAAGTTTACTATTTATTGTTGTTTTTTTTATTAAATCAATTATTTTTATTTGTGGTTGATATGATTTATTAAGTTTAGTACATATTAAAATACTTGAATAGTGAATACACGTTTGATACTTTCTATTTTTTTTAATTTCTTTTTAATGTTGAATATGTATTGCATGAAAGTTTATTGCTGTTTTTTTCTTAAATTAATTATTTTTATTTGTGGTTGATTTAAATTTATTAAGTTTATTACGTATTAAAATACTTGAATACAAGCTTAATGCTTTCTTTTTTTTTTCTTTCTTTTTTTGTCTTTTTTTTTTTTTAATGTTGAATATGTATTGCTTGAAAGTCTATTGCTGTTTTTTTGTTAAATTATTTATTTTTATGTGTGGTTGTTTTGAATTTAATAAGCTTATTATGTATTAAATAATATTATGCCATTATTGTAAAAAAAGAAGAAAAAAAATTACAGTTTTAGGCATAAATTAATTATATACAGTTATTAGTTATAGTAGTTACTTTTGGAAGACAAGGGAATTTTTAGAAAAACTTGAGAGGCTTATAGGAGAGGAAAAATAAAAGAATCCAAAAAGATTTGAATTTTTCTTTTTCCTTTTTTAATAGTAGATCAATGAATTTTTTTTTTTTATGTTTACTTATTTCATGGTTGATTACAAGTTTAGGAGAATGTTTTTGTCCAACTTTTCAAATTTAACGATTAATCAAATCAAATGGCTATTGGAGATCGAGCTACTTCTAGGGCTTCCTTGGGAGTGAATCGAGTGGTGCAGTCGTCAAAAGTATAAGGATTTTTTTAACCATGGGAAAGAAGTCTACCATTGATTCTTTCTTCAAAAGAAAAGGCGTTGAGAATGCCATGGTTGATGCGTCATTGCCTACCTCTATTCCTGAGACCTCAACTTGTGAAAAACGTCCAAAACAGACTTCAATACCTTAAAGGGAGCAAAATAATGATTTTGAGCATGATCCATGCCACGAAGTTGCTCAAAAACACACACAATAGGATAGCAAACTCTTTAGGCTACTTGTATCGATTTGCCACAGTGTGGAACGCAAAGTTTACGAAGTCACTTAGCTCGATTTGCCATAGAAGAACCGTTGTTCGCTGACTTTCTATGGTCTAACCTTTCTCTCCCCTTACGAAAAGGGGCAAAGCCGCTTTGCACCACTGATAGACTACTACAGATTCCATTCAAAAGGCGCTACTTAGTTTTGCAAGCCTTTGTCATTGTCAGTCAACTAAGTAGGGCCTGAGGCCCCCCCTTTTGAAAAAGAAAAAAAAGAAGAGTCTTCTTCTGTTGTTCTTACAAGCGCAATTCTGTTGCATTCAAGGGCGTGAAGCTGCAAACTCCATTTTCTAGAGCAAGGTAGGGCTAGCAAGAAAACTCCGGCAACAAGCGAGAAAACTACAATGCTCTACCGCGCCCAAGCAAGAGAAGAGACGTCTATAGAACTATAGCCCTTTTGACAACAGCCCTGGTCTCCGACCGCCCTATATAAAAGGACTAACGCGCTTCAACCTAAAGAGGCAAAGGCCCTCCCAAAGCCATTTGCTAAAAATTGGGGCCAATCTATTCCTCTTTTGAAAGAGGAATGGATGTCTTATTGAGAGTGATTACGGAAGAACCTTTTCATAGAGGAGAGCAATAGGCCGGTTTGAAGAGCAAGCTTGAAAATGGAGAGGTCATTCATTCATAGCAGAAAAAGCGCTCACTCACTCGTATATGAAAACGCAGGCGGGGAGCTCTCTATCCAACTAGTTTAGTTTATTCTTTTTCTGAAGCAGCAGCCTTCTTTCATGGATAATCAGTAGTATTCCTCTCGCTAGCTATCCTGAGTAAGAGGGGTAGGACTTGATGTGAGTACTATTATACCTCCAACCCGGAGAGACTCTACCATCATTATGAGAGGATAAACCTTTCCTTTCCCTTCTATAGAGGGGTAGTTGCCCCTTTCTCCCCGGCTAGTTCACTCACTCCCAATGCCTACCATTTCTATATACTTTTGAAAATAGAGAGGGAGAGCTGGGAGCTCAATATTGGAAGAGCTCCCTTCTTCGGGAAATTGAGTTAGCTTGGCTGGTTCCCTGACCCCGATATGTAACTCTAATATTTTTTTGTTTACCGCATTCATTCATGAAAGCACCTGCCTCTCTCTAGTGGGCCTTGACCTTTAAAATAGAGGAGAGGTACTCGCACCAGGAGAAGCGGAGAAGCACCCAACCCTTGAGGTGTTGATCACTCAATCCCGACCGGTCAATCTCCTTCCATTGCTATCTCGTGCGCGAGGGGTTGCCTAGGCTCCTAATTAAGTCCATCCAGGTCTTCGATCTTTAAATTCAGATTCCGACTCAATCGGCTGTCCTCTCCAATTGGCAAAGGTCTTAGCCGAAGACTGCGGAGGGGAAGGCCCATGAGGGCCTCGGGGGGGGGGGGGGAACAATAATTACAAATTTTTTAGTACTAATATTCAAAAAGGAAAGTGTACTAATAATACTTCAAAATCTATGTTAAATTCTTAAAAGTACAATAATAAGTGAAAAGCCACAAAGCAAGTGTCTCATAATGGAACTCGACGATCTTTGAGATCATGAAAATCCTCGATAATTGATTTTGTACTGATTTTCTTTGCAATTTCTCTTTCAATATATAACATCATAGAATATATGAGAAAATCATCCATCATCCTGTTCCGCAAATCAGTTTTAATAATCTTCATGACTGAAAATGCTCGTTCTGAAGTTGCAGTAGAAATGTGAAGAGTAAAATAGTTTGATTAACCGATAAATAAGTGGGTAGAAGTCAGATTTTTTTGACCTCACCAACCACTGATAGAAACTGCTAATGGTTGACATGTATGAATAATCTGGACCTTTGACTGCATCAATCTCATAGTGTCGTAGTTGAACTTTCAAGTGATCTGTCTCATGCTCAGTAAAATCTTGGGGATAATAATTAGCCACAAGTTTGCAAATATCATCAATTCTAAATTCTCGCATCCGCTTCTAGGATTCAAAGAAGAACTAAGAGTAAGCAACTCTATAACATGCTCATTGAATCTACTATTTAGCTCATTCAACTGGCTATCAATTGTAGCACAAAAAATATTTGCTCGATAATGTTGTTCAACTGTAAAATCATCTTGTTGCTGGCGAGCTCGACCCTTCCTTCCAACAAACTGAACACTAATGTTAGGGACATCAATATTACGTTTTTCACAAAATGAGGTCACCGTAGTCAAAAGCTCATCGCATCCAACATCTCTCATTTATTGAATAAGCTTTTTTGTAGTGGACACAAGTTGAATATCATTTAAAATGTCTTAAGACTTCTGCTGCAAAGCTTGACAAAGCAAATAAGTGATGTTCATAACTTTTTGCATTAGATGCAGAATCATAAAAAAATCGAAGGAGGCCAATGTATCGTATGCCAATTCTGTTTCAACTCTTTGTGATGAAGTAGTCTCATTAATACTAATGGCGATCAAGACCTCACATGTAGCACCATATATACTTATCAAACTTGAAATAGATCTCAAATGAGAACCCCCAATGAGTATCTCCAGGCCATTGTAAAGTTCCAATTTGATTTAGCCCACTTCCAGTTTCAAGTTCACCAATGGAGATCAAGTATGCAGTTTCAGAAGCATGAGCTACTTTTAACTCATCATTTTGCTTACTGGAGGCACTAGCAAGATTGATAATAGACACCAATTTGGAGAAAAATTTCTCGATTGGGTCAACACTTTAGAAGTCACAATTAATGCCAACTACAAACGATGAGCGAAACAATGGATATAATAGGCATGTGGAAAGTCGGTAACTACTAAGGCTTGTAACCCATTCCACTCACCTAGCGTGTTACTTACTACATCATATCCTTGGCCTTGAATATTGTGAATGTTAAGCCCATAATGAGAAAGAGTAGAAAAGATAGCAGTCTTCAAAGTGAAGGCCCTTGTATCTGAAACATGAACAAGATAAAAAAAAACCTCTTCTACAAATCCCGCTATGTCAACAAACCTTAAAACGAAAGCAATTTACTCTCTTTTAGATTCATCGTGATATTCATCCACTATTAAGCAAAACTTTGCATCACCGATCTCTTTACAAATTTCCTTCTTCACTCTATTTGCTATAATATGTAAAATCTCCTTTTGTGTATCTTAGGTGATATGTACGATGCATTTTGAGGAGCATTATGCATCACAGCTGCTGCAACTTTATCATTGTAGGAAGCTATCAACTTTAAGAATTCAATTAAATTTCCCCTATTGGATGAATATTTGCTGTCATCATGACCTCTAAGAGCACAACCTTGAAACACAAGCAATCAGATCACATTAAGGCTTTCAAATGCAATCGATTGTTTTCAATTACTTGAGATGTATACTTTCCAATCATCAAATCAAATACTTAAGTTTGCACAATCCTTTTGAGCAACTTTGTGGCATGAGTTGATTTGTCTTACCACATGATTTATTAATCCACACTTTTTCCCCCACTTTCTTCTAATTTTTAAATCCATCAATAGTGAATGTCCCTGTCCAGAGTTCGCTCCAAGCTTATTGAAAAGAAAACATTGCAAACAAAATACTGCATCTTTTAAAGGAGAATACTCTAACCAAAAAGGATGAACCTTAAACAACGAAGATTCAAAAATATGCTGATATGGTTTAGCTTTAAGGTAAGGACGCCTAATTTCATCATGTTGATCAACTGGATAATCTCAAATTCGTTTTCTCAACCCTAGATCATGCTCAAAATAATTATTTAGCTCGCTTTCAAGTATTCGAGTCTGTTTAGGACCTTTTTCACGAGTTGAGGTCACTAGAATAGAGGTAGACAATGATGCATCAACCATGTCATTCTCAACGCCTTTTCTTTTGAAGAAAGAATCAATGGTAGACTTCTTTTCCATACTTTTGACGACTGATCCACTCGATTCACTCCCAAGGAAGCCCTAGAAGTAGCTCGTTCTCCTATATCCATTTGATTTGATTGATCGTTAAATTTGAAAAATTGAATAAAAACGTTCTCCAAAACTTGTAATCAACCACGAAAAAAGTAGACATAAAAAAGATTCATTGATCTACTATTAAAAAGTAAAAAGAAAAATTCAAATATTTTCCTCTCCTAAAGGCCTCTCAAGTTTTTCTAAAAATTTGCTTGTTTTCCAAAATTAACTACTATAACTAATAAGTGTATATAATTAATTTATGCCTAAAACTGTAATTGTTTTTTACAATGATGGCATAATATTATTTAATACGAAATAAACTTAATAAATTCAAATCAACCAAAAATAAAAATAATTAATAAGCAAGAAACTTTCATGCAATACATATTCAACATTTAAAAAAGAAAAATAGAAAGCATTATTCGTGTATTCAAGTATTCAACATTAAAAATAAAAATAATAATAAAAAAAAGCATTAAAGAAAATAAATTAAGGGAGAAAAGAAAAAAATTAAACCGAAAAAGAGAGATAAATAAATATATGTGGTTGAGTGGTTATAATCGTGTGGAGAAGGTCCAAGATTCCATGAGAAAAGTTGTAAAACTTTAATCGTGCGTTAGAGAAGATGAGAGAATGAATAGGAAGAAAGAAGAATAAGTAGAGAGAAATATTAGGGAGAAATTTACTTCCCTATTCGTAGTTAATAGTTTCCTCCTTAAAACTTGGATTCTAAATACAACCCTTAGATAGAAAATTAGAATGCCAAATAAATCCTTCATCTTAACGTTTAAATTTGTTTCCAATATTGTGGGGGGGGGGGGGAAATATTGGTATTTTACAAGAAAAAGAGAAAAACAAGGAGATATTATAGGCATTAATATATATTTTTTCTAAATGGGGGGGGGGGGGCATGGCCCCTTGGCTCCTTAGTGAGTCTGCCACTACGTCCGATTAAATTAACGATTAAGTTACTTATTTTGATTTTTTTTTATTTAAATTTTTTTTTTTACCTATGATATGTGAGTTTTTTTTCTAGAATTTCTACTAAAATAGCTACCAAATTTGTTAAGTTCTTAAATTTCAAGCTTAGTCGTCACAAATAAAATGGAAAAGATGTAAACTTGCAGTCAGAAACTTATATTCAATATGTATACATGTCTATTTAGAAGAATTTACTTAAGAAAATAGGTATCTGATTATCATCCAAATTCGACTTAATCCTTCCGAATATAATAAGCTGCAGATATGGTATTAACACTATCCGATTTGAATCCGGTCCATTTACACCCTTAACAGAAACCAAAAAACCTAGCCCTCATAGAGGTGGTTGGAATGGAACCCCTTCCTAATAAGATTAGGAAGTACTATAATTATGTGCACCTCCATGTGATGAATCTAACTTGTATTATGTAATGTAAGAATACAAATACTTATATAAAGAGAAATACAATGAATTACCGAAAATACCCATATGAAAGAATGCAATGTACAACCAACTTCCTATGTTGACTTAGATTTAACAAAGCACCTTCAAGAAGACCAGTGTTGATATCAACCTAACATCGTCCTTGCTTGAGCCACACACCTTGCCTAAAGATAATATTCTTTGTCTGACATCAACCAAACTAGCATGGTCTACACTGAGTCTCGATCCTCTACCTTACGTTCCCTTCAGCCTCCACTATACAATTAAGAGGGAGAAGCCCACCTCTATGTACTGATAAGGTGGACCATAAATGAATTTTCTTCCAAATATGTAGTAGAAAAATATAAGAGAAGCACAATCCTATACAAATCCCAACTAGCCAGACATCGTCTTGAGATCTTCTTTTTTCATTTTTTCCTAATGTAGTTATCTAGCCCATGTATTTCCCTTCTCCCTTCCCATGACAGGTGGCCAATTTGGGTTGGCCAAGCCTGGCTTAGAGTGGTATAGGTCAGGATTAGATTATTTTGACCCTTATTCGGTGGGTCACAACTAGGCCTAGCTAAAGGTATATAGGGTTTTGAAAAACCCAGCCCAATCCAATCTTGTTATAATTGGACATGGGCCAGAGTGTTCATCCCTTGTAACTCATAAAAACCCAACCCTAGTTCCCAAAGGCCCAAACCCATTAGTGCAATTAAATTACAAAATTACCCTTTCTGACACTTTCACATTCCCCTTCCGTAACCTCGTCATCAAGTCTATGGGACCCCTCAAATTTACTTTTAAATCTCCGTATGGTTTTGGATAGATTTGTATAAAGTGCTTGGCATGGATCACATGAAAACCACAGCCCTTAGAGAAATGTCAGCCATGTTTTTTCTTTTATTTTATTTTCTTTCATTTTTTCTTTCACCGTCTAGGTTGTTTAACTATACGAATACGAATGTGATTGACGTGATGTCAGTTTTGATACCAAATATTAAGTATTTAATTAATATAATAAAAGTTTAAAGTTGATGTCAGTTTCGATACCAAATATTAAGTATTTAATTATTAATATAATTAAAATTTAAAGTTGATGGCACAAATTGAATTAAGGCCTTCAATCTTTTTTTTTGGAAGACGCTTCAATCTACCTTAAAATTGGATTCCATTAGATACGTAATTAAATTTGCATATTGTTGTGGAGAACATGTATCTCGAGGACCCCCCCTCGGGATGAACGTATACCCCCACTCGGGATAGAGAAGTCTTCTTAAGGGAAGTCCTCTTAGGAGGATTCTGAGAATCCCTCATGGAGAAAACGCATACCCACTTGGGAGTTGATTATTCTGAAGACTCGGGAGGAATAGTGTTCTCCCTTGAGAGGCACAGAAAACCCCCTCGGGCCATGATTATTCTGAAGACTCGGGAGGAATAGTGTTCTCCCTTGAGGAATAGTGTTCTCCCTTGAGAAGCACAAAACCCCCTCGAGAGGAAGCATATTCACCCCTTCAGGGAACATGCACAGAATAAGCTCAAGAAGCCCATTTGGACTAAGTCCAAGAGAGACGTTGAAGAAGACGGCCAGGTCAAGAGAGTTAGTTACAGATAACTACTCAGCAAGAGCCGTTCCGAGAATTGGGGAGATGAGTCATCAGATAACGGCTCTATCTGGTTCGACAAAGAAGGAGCCGTTATTCCAAAGAGACTCCACTCACTCTTCAACCGTCGATCCGAAACTCAAGGAAGCGCCGTCTCCAGATAACCTCTATATAAACCCACCTCCTACATGGAGAAGGGTACGAGAACTTTCATCTGACTAATTATTCATTACGTTCTTGAGAAATCTCTCAAGAACTCTTGTTGTTGCCTAGGCTGACTTGAGCATCGGAGGCGGTTCCCCGGCCAAAACTAGGCCGGACCGTTCTTGCTTTCTTTGTGTGTGTAGGCATCCCAGTTATTCCAACTTGGCTGGAGAGATCTTAAGGTGGTCATCTCAATATCCGGCCCTCGAAGAAGTTCTAGAAGCAACAAATTGGCGCCGTCTGTGGGAAACGTCACAGAAATTCATGACAAGACGTACCACACCTCAGCTGACAAGTTCTCAAATTCTCACTAGAGCGAGGGAGAGGGAGATAGAAAACGGACGTGTTGAAGAACAAACTCTCCCTTCTCTAGATCGACAAATTCTTATTCCAGAGGAAGGTCAAGAAGGAGTTCCGGAGAATCCCCCGTTAACTATTCCAACTCCATTTGGAGAAGGCGGTTCGAGTCAACCTCCAATTCCAGCGACAGTGGCCGATTTGCAGAATATGCAAAGAGAAGTCCAACAACAAATGTTGGAACTCCAAGGAGTTGTTCGAGGCTTAGTCCATCAAATTAGGGTACCACTTGGACCCCCTAGAAATTCCCAAGAAGGACGAAGGCGTGAAGCTATCCGACATACTCGGGATAAGCAACGCCCGGTAAACGAAGAAAGGAGGAATCCCAGAATACCGAGGCAACTAGCCGAACTAGTTGGAGAAAGATCTCAAGGAGTGCATATTGAAGAACCACGTCCCCGAGAGGATCAGTCGAGGGGAAGTGTCTTCCACCGTTTGGCTGGGCTTAGATAGACTCGGGACTTACCCAGAAGGGAGCGCAGAAATGAAAGAGTTCGGGAACAAGAAGGCGAAAGCACCAGAAGAGGACATTCCAGATCTAATGACCTGAGAGGATCAGTCAGTCACTATGGATCTTCTCATGGACCAACTTCCCAATATTCTGATCTTGGAAGTGTTCGGTTTCCGCAAGAACGTCAAGAAGCACATGGTCTCGGGAGAAGATTAGATGCCATGGAGAGAAGGCTTGATGATTGGGACCTTGATGACGACTATGAGGTGGTTGACAGAGAACCCTTCTCAGAAGAAGTCATGAGAGCACCTCTTCCACCCAACTTCATCATGCCGACGTTCACTCCCTACGAAGGTAAATCAAATCCTCGTGAACATATTAGTTATTTCAAATCTGTCATGGCTGTTATTGGCCGAGAAGATGAGCTATTATGCCGAACTTTCCCGGCATCTCTCAAAGGCCTGGCGATAAAGTGGTTTTCTAGCCTACAGTCGAGATCCATCCAAAACTTCCGAGAGCTCGGGAGAAAATTTATTGCCCGATTCCGAAGTTGCATCGGGAGTAAGAAGACAGCAGATAGCCTTTTTGCCATTAGGCAGAAACCGAATGAGTCCGTTCGGGACTACCTTCTAAGATTCGATAAAGTGGCTATCGAGGTAGAAGAGTTGGATGACACGGTGGCGTACAATGCACTCTGGAGTGGAATAACCCAAAGACGTTTGCTTGAGGTATTGCTCCAAGATAAGCCAAAGACTTATGGAGCACTTCTTAAGAAATGTCAAAAACAAGCAACGGTTGCAGAAGTTATCGAAGCCCAAGAAGAGTCTACGAGAGGCGTAAAGGAAAAGAAGAATTATGGAGAAAGAGATCAGAATTCAAATGCTCGGGCAAGAGATGACAAAAAGGGAGGTTGGAAAGAAAGACTCGCCAATGGAGACTTTACACCTCTTAATACTAAGAGGTCAGAAATTCTATTACAGATCATAGATAAAGAAAACTTGAAGTGGCCGGGCAAGATAAGAGCCCGACCCGAAGATAGGAATATGACAAAGTATTGCCGCTTTCACAAAGACTACGGCCACCATACGGATGAGTGCAGAAATCTAAAGATCGAGATCGAGAAACTCATCCAAGAAGGGCATCTTGAAAAGTATCTTCAGAAGAAGCGACAAGATCGAGAGAAGTCCCCACCTAGATCAACAAAAAGACTCAGATCCAAAAGTCCCGAGAGGGCAGACAAGAATCCCGAGAAGAGACCCGACACTCGGGAATTTTCCCCCATTTACATTGTTTTGGGAAATCTGACGGAAGAATCCATTAAGAAGGTGAAGCAAAAGGCACGGTTCGTTGGATCGATGCAGTTGCCAAGAAAACGAAGAAATCACTTATGCCCAGATCCAATAACCTTCACCGACGAAGATCTCAAGGGCGTCACTTCTCCTCACGACAATGCTATAGTTATCAAAGTGAAATTGGCAAATCGGGTTTACCGCGTTCTTGTAGACACGGGATCTTCCGCCGACTTACTATCTTATGAAGCATTTAAGAAATTGAAGTTTGAGGACGAGATGATGACTCCATGCGGGACTCACTTATATGGGTTCGCCGGGTCGTCCGCCATATCCGAAGGGACCATCTAATTGGATCTAAGGATCGGGACCTCTCCTCGGGATGCAGTCATCCAAGCAACATTCATGGTGGTTCGGGACCTTTCAGCTTACAACGTCTTACTCGGGAGGCCAACTCTTAACGCCTTAGGGGCGGTGGTTTCTCCAACACATATGAAGTTGAAGTTTCCAACCACAGTAGGAGTCGGGGAGTGCTCTTCTGATTAGCGACTCTCCAGACAATGTTATGTGAATTATCTCAAGAAAGTCAGAAGAACCGAGAGATCGGGCAATACAATGAGTATTGAAATTCGAGATGACCGGGATGAAGAAGCTATGTAGAGAGCCGAACCTGTTGAAAAACTCGAGTGAATTCAACTTCATCCGGATCTTCCCGAGAGAGGGACTATGATCGGTTCAGAACAACCTACAGAATTCAAGGAAGAATTGACCGAGTTTCTCCAGAACAACCTAGATGTATTCGCATGGTTGACCAAAGACATGCCCGGAATAGATCGAAGAGTTGCAGAACACAGCTTATGGATCAGGGACGATGCAATTCCAATGATCCAAAAAAGAAGGAAATTTTCGCTCGAGAAACATGCTGCCATCAAAACCGAAGTGGAGAAGCTAGAGCAATCGGGTTTTATAAAACCCGTAGAATGCCCAACTTGGTTGGCGAATGTAGTCATGGTGAAGAAAGCCAACGGCAAATGAAGAATGTGTATAGATTACACAGACTTGAATAAAGCATGCCCAAAGGATTGCTATCCACTTCCCCAAATCGACCTTTTGATCGACGCCACAGCAGGACATGAAGTATTGAGCTTCATGGACGCTTACTCGGGATACAATCAGATTATGATGAATCCCAAGGACGAGAGGGATATGACCTTCATGACAGATCGAGAAAGTTACTTCTATAAAGTAATGCCCTTCGGGTTGAAGAACGCTGGGGCCACTTATCAGAGAATGGTAAACAAAGTCTTCAAAGACCAAATAGGAAGAAATATGGAAGTATATGTGGATGATATGCTCATAAAGAGTATTGTCCGAAGAAGTCATCTGGAAGATCTTGAAGAAGTCTTTGATACTTTAAGAAAATATCAAATGAGGCTAAATCCGGAGAAGTGCGCGTTTGGAGTTTCTTCCGGAAAATTCCTTGGATTTATGGTATCCCAACGAGGAATTGAGGCCAACCCAGAAAAAATCAAAGCCTTGCTCGAGATGGAATCGCCAAAGAAGGTTAGGGATATTCAATGCTTAACCGGAAGAGTAGCAGCCTTAAACATATTCATTTCTAGATCGGGTGAGAAATGTTTGCCTTTCTTCAAGGCTCTTAAAGACCACGGGAAGGCAAAGGATACACTCTGGACGGATGAATGTCAGAAAGCGTTTGAGAAGTTAAAGGAGAAGCTCGGGACTCCACCTCTCTTAGCCCGACCTTCAACGGGAGAACAATTTCTCCAGCGGCAGTAAGCGCGGTGTTAGTAAAAGAAGAAGGTACTTCGCAAAACCCTATTTATTTCATAAGTCATGTTCTAGTAGATGCCGAGACGCGATATCCGGATGTGGACAAACAAGCTTTAGCCCTTGTAGTCGCATCTCGAAAATTCAGACCATACTTCCAAGCTCATCCAATTGTAGTCTTGACCAACTTCCCGTTGAAGAAAATACTACAGAAACCAGACTTAGCCAGAAGAATGGTAACATGAGCCATTGAGTTAAGCGAATATCAAATCGAGTATAGAACTCGTCCAACTATAAAGGGACAAGTTTTGGCTGACTTTGTTCTTGAGAATAGCATGCCCAGTTCGGGAGTAGAAGATCCACTCGGTCAGGAGTTATGGACTTTATATGTCGACGGCTCGAGCAACTCTTCGGGGAGTGGAGCAGGGTTAATGCTAATCAGCCCGGATGGATTCACTATTCATTATGCTTTAAGATTCAACTTCAAAGCCTCTAATAATGAGGTCGAAGTATGAAGCCCTTCTAGTAGGACTAAGACTTGCCCGAGCCCTAAGAGTCCGAGAATTGGAAGTCCGAAGTGATTCTCAGTTGATCGTGAATCAAGTTCGCAGCGTGTACGAGGCAAAGGAAACAAGAATGGCAAATTACTTAGCCAAAATTGACGATTGTCGCCATTATTTCGATCATCTTGAAATAAAGAAAATTCCGAGAAAGGAAAATGAATTAGCAGACGAGTTATCCAAGTTGGCTTTATCCAAGTACTCAACCTTAGGCTCAGCCATTTATATTGAACAGTTGGAAATTCCTAGCATTCGGGAAGTCGAGGCGATGGATATTGAAGAAGAGCCTAGTTGGATGAACCCAATAATATCATATTTGAAGAATGATATCCTTCCAGAAGACGTCAAGGAGGCTAAGGTAGTTAAAAATCAAGCAGCGAAGTTCACCATTATTGAAGAACAACTTTATAAAAGATCGGTCACACAGCCTCTTCTAAAGTGTGTTGGCCCTTCTCAAGCTCAATATGCCTTAGCCGAAGTACACGAAGGAATATGCGGAGCGCATATGGGAGGTCGTGCTTTAGCCCACAAATAATACGCCAAGGCCTTTATTGGCCGACTATTCAGAAAGATGCCGTGGACTATGTCAGAAAATGCAAGCAATGTCAACTTCATGCATCTGTTCCGAAGACTACGGCTGTCCCTCTTACATCTGTCTCCAGTCCGATTCCCTTCACCATGTGGGGAATGGATCTGGTGGGAAAGCTCCCTAAGGCCGCCAACAATAGAGAATATTTGATCGTGGCAATTGACTATTTCACTAAGTGGGTGGAAGCCGAACCTCTCTCATCCATTACTGAGAAGCAAATGTAGAAGTTCTTTCAAGAAAGGATCATCTACAGATTTGGAATTCCAAAGATCCTTGTGACCGACAATGGAAAGCAATTTGTTGGGGCTGGCTTCAAGAATTTTTGTGAAAGATATCACATCGAGCATAGAACGTCATCTGTGGCGTATCCACTGAGCAACGGGCAAGTTGAAATAACCAATTGAACGCTTTTGGATGGAATAAAGAAGCGTCTGGAGACAAGTTGGGCCAAATGGGTCGAAGAACTACCAAGCATCCTTTGGTCATATCGCACCACGGCCAGAACTCCTACGGGAGAAACACCTTTTCGGCTAGCCTATGGCACAGAAGCACTTGTCCCAGTAGAGGTATTGGCAGAATCAAAGAGATATACAGACTTCAATGAAGAAGCAAACTAAGAAGGCTTGAAGAGCAATCTTGATCTAATAGACGCAGTGCGAAGCATGTCAGAATACCGAAATCACCGATATCGGAACCAAGTAGCTGGATACTTCAATGCTAGGGTAAAAAATAGAAGACATCGTGTGGGTGACTTAGTGCTCCGCAAAGTTGCGGCATCAGACCCGAGAAACCAAGGCAAGCTCTCACCCACATGGGAAGGGCCATATCTCGTCGAACAAGAGACGAAACCAAGGACGTACAAGCTAAAAAGCTTAGCCACGGGCGAGACAATTGATCGAACTTGGAATTCCATGAATCTTCGAAAATTCTATTAGTAGAATTAATCCCGATATGTGGCAATTGCAAGCAAGTCGAAAGACCATTTGATTCTCAATAAAGTCTACGTCTCCATTTTTGACATCCTTTTTCTTGAAAAGAAAGTTATAGCAAAGAAGACACAAGCATTTCTTACGAAGAGCCCAGGAGAGTTCCTAACAAGTTTAAGAACCCAGGAGCGCTCTTCAAATCAATGAAGACCCCAAGAGAGTTCTTGACAAATTCAAGAACCCAAGAGCGTTCTTAAGAAGAGCCCAGGAGAGTTCTTAACAAGCTTAAGAACCCAGGAGCGCTCTTCAAATCAACGAATAACCCAAGAGAGTTCAAAGGCGTTACACTCGGGACCTCACTCGGGTAGCCATTCGGGAGAATTTCCCCACCTCTTGAGAAGAGCCCAGGAGAGTTCTTAACAAGCTTAAGAACCCAGGAGCGCTCTTCAAATCAACGAAGAACCTAAGAGAGTTCAAAGGCGATACACTCGGGACCTCACTCGGGTAGCCATTCGGGAGAATTTCCCCACTTCTTAAGAAGAGCCCAGGAGGATTCTTAACAAACTTAAGAACCCAGGAGCGCTCTTCAAATCAACGAAGAACCCAAGAGAGTTCAAAGGCGTCACACTCGGGACCCTGCTCGGGTAGCCACTCGGGAGAATTTCTCCACTTCTCATGAAAGTCTGAGAAAGGCTCTCATAATCTGAAATTTCTCAAAGGCGTCACACTTGGGTAGCCACTCGGGAGAATTTCTCCACTTCTCATGAAAGTCTAAGAAAGGCTCTCATAATCTGGAATTTCTCAAAGGCGTCACTCTCGGGACCTCGCTTGGGTAGCCATTCGGGAGAATTTCTCCATATTTCATGAAAGTCTAAGTAAGACTCTCTCAAAGGCGTCACTCTCGGGACCTCGCTCGGGTAGCCATTCGGGAGAATTTCTCCACTTCATATGAAAGTCTAAGAAAGGCACTCATAAGATGGAATTTCTCAAAGGCGTCACACTCGGGAGAATTTCTCCACTTCTCATGAAAGTCTAAGAAAGGCTCTCATAAGATGCAATTTCTCAAAGGCGTCACACTCGGGACGTCACTCGGGTAGTCACCCTTAATAAAGGCAATGGCATCTCTCGGAGAACCAGGCTGGGGGCTTCTCGACTCGACGAGACTTTAGAGAAATGATGGCTATCATTCAGGACGACGCATTGGAATTCCTTCATTAGAAAAAACCTTCAAAGAGGTATGAGAAAAGCATTCCATACACTCGAGAAACCGATCTCACGGAATGGGGGGCTCTGTTGTGGAGAACATGTATCCCGAGGACCCCCCCTCGGGACGAACGTACACCCCCACTCGGGATAGAGAAGTCTTCTTAAGGGATGTCCTCTTAGGAGGATTCTGAGAATCTATTATGGAGAAAACGCATACCCACTCGGGACTTGACTATTCTGAAGACTCGGGAGGAATAGCGTTCTCCCTTGAGAGGCACAGAAAACCCCCTCGGGCCATGATTATTCTGAAGACTCGGGAGGAATAGTGTTCTCCCTTGAGAAGCACAGAAAACCCCCTCGGGAGGAAGCATATTCACCCCTTCAGGGAACATGCACGGAATAAGCTCAAGAAGCCCATTTGGAATAAGTCCAAGAGAGACGTTGAAGAAGACGGCCAGCTCAAGAGAGTTAGTTACAGATAACTACTCAGTAAGAGCCGTTCCGAGAATCGGGGAGATGAGTCATCAGATAACGGCTCTATCTGGTTCGACAAAGAAGGAGCCGTTATTCCAAAGAGACTCCACTCACTCTTCAACCGTCGATCCGAAACTCAAGGAAGTGCCGTCTCCAGGTAACCTCTATATAAACCCACCTCCTACATGGAGAAAGGTACGAGAACTTTCATCTGACTAATTATTCATTACGTTCTTAAGAACTCTCTCAAGAACTCTTATCGTTGCCTAGGCTGACTTGAGCGTCGGAGGCGGCTCCCCGGCCAAAACTAGGCTGGACCGTTCTTGCTGTCTTTGTGTGTGCAGACATCCCAGTTATTCCAACTTGGCTGGAGAGCTCTTAAGGTGGTCATCTCAATATCCGGCCCTCGAAGAAGTTCTAGACGCAACACATACCAACAAACCCAACAGTTTAATAAGAATTTATTTATAATTTTCAACAGAGAACATGGAGCAAGTCAGCGGGATCTACGGCCTCGAGCTTCTCTCATGTTCCCAATCACTCCAATTTGGCAATTTATTGAAATTTCAGATTTTGGATTTATCCTCATGAGCATTCAAATTTCAATGTGGAACAGTCAAGTGCCTTGCTGGACACTCGATCATCAAGCCAATCGTACAATTCGTAAAAAATCATTAAACAATGGGCTATCAATGCTCATCAATGGATTCCATGGTTGGCTCTCTGTGTTTCATAGCCGTCATTCCTCTCACTCGCTCACTCCATTTTCAGATTCTGAGAAAATCAAATCCATTGTGACATGCAGCAGAGAAGAGAAGGCACGAACCATACTGAAAATCTCTCATGGACCATTCCATACTGAAAAATGAGAATTCAATGGGTCTCATGTCGACTCCATCTACTATTTAAGTGGTTGAAAACTAACGAGGGAGTACATTGTTCTCTCATGATGGGGAGATGATTTGAACTCAAATTTTGTTGGGGGAGGAGAGGGGATTTACTAACAAATTGTCCTCATGTACTAATAAATCCTTAAATTTTTTGTAAATTTTAAATTGAGATCTTTAAAGGAGATAGTTGCTTCGATCAAGTTTTACAGATAGTAGAGAAACGATGTTGGTAGGTGAAATCAAAGGAAAAGCCATAGTAATGGTTAAATGATGGTTTTCCTAATCTGAACAATATGATGGTTTTCCCCAGTTTGACTTTACTGATTTTAGTTTTCTTTATACTTTTATCAGGCTATATAGTATTGATAGACCACAATTTTGATCTATAATTAAGCAGACCTTAGAACTTTTGTATGTTACTTCGATGTTAATTTATTTTTTCCTTCACAATATGAAACCACCACAACTTATCTTTACCTTTTCGTCTAGAGATTGAGATTATAGAATATGATGAAAATAAGGATGTAAAGAAAAGAGAAGAAAGAAAGAAAGAAAAAAAGAGACTTAGCTCGACATATTAGGCTTGAAAAAGAAATGCCGTTGAGTGAAAACTTAATTTTCCAACGATGGTGTAGAGAAATAATCAGATACATATATTAAGACATGCACCATTAATGACCACACCGGCCAACAATCACAATAACATTTATTGAGGAAATAACCAAAGTGCATCTACTTATTACTTGAGGAGATGACCAACATTAACATTTTTACACTCCTCAAGGTCCTAAAACATCACTTTGCTCTCAAGGAAATAACAAAATTAACGAGCTTACCCTCTTCCTTTAAGAGGTGCTTGCTGACATACTCCATGAACCTGCTGAATAAGGTAGTAATTGTCACGCCCTCCCAGCCGGTACCCTATCTGGCATACCCGAGAGTGTGATCCACAGCCCGAAGATCAGGTATCGAGTGATCAACCTCCCACATAAACAATAACATAATCATGAACAATCATAACAAGAGTGCGGAAGATAAATCATAGATCCAATAATGAAAGAATGAATCATAAACGAATCAGAATAATAGATATAATCAGAGTATCAAACAGATAAGTAAAGTGAAGCAAAAATCCCACTTTACATCCAGCGGAAAAGTAGCTCTAAAGAATAAACTAGACAAAATCTAATCCCAGTAGCAAGTACATTGGGTAACTAAATTATTCTCCACTTTATAGACGACATCCTTGTAGGTATAGATCTCATAAATAGCACAAGGACGCTTCCACTCAATGGTCGGACTAAGCATCGTACGGAGCATAACCACTCGCGGGATCTTCAGAGTAATTGTGGTAACCGCAATCACCTTCCTGGAGATATGTCTCTTCGCCTTGCGCTTCCTCATAGGGACCGTCATAGTACTCGGTACTGCGGGATAGTCTAACAACATTGTACAATAAAGGAATGAGTTTCAAAGAAACTCGGTAAAGCGATTAAAATCCATAATAACATAAATGGCAGGATTCCAGAACAAACATAAATGCAATATGATATGAGACAAACAATGAATGAATGAATCTAACTCTATGGATGCTGGTCTCTATTGGCAGACATGCTTTAAGTCATAGCACCGTACTTCTTTAGGAAAGTCCACTCACATCCTCAACCATTTAAGATATCTTGGATTCTCTCACGGATCATTTCACCGGTCTTGAGCAGCCGATTGGTAATGGGTCCTTCATCCCTCGGGACAAACCTTGGCGGGGGTTAAGTCAACACACTCTCTCACAACCATTTGGTATAAATCTTGGCGCATGTCGGGGGTAAAACCTAGCCAAATGCAAGTCTTCTACTTGGTTACATCAAGTCGAGATCCGGATACTTCCATTCCTCGTCCCTGACGATCCTTTCCGGTATCCTTCACACTAGAGTCAGCGTATCCTATGGCACCGACCAACTCGGACTACGGACTAATCAACCCTATTGATCATCCACATATGGTAAACGGGAAGCTCTCACGTCCTCTCACGGGCTGGTTACCGGTCTTAAGCGCCCGTGAGCCCAAGTCTAACCATATGCAACCCTACCAATAAATGGCCCCCACAATGTGATTCCTGTCCTCTCACGGGTTGGTTACCGGTCTTGAGCGCCCATGAATCCCCATTGCTACCACGGGTCGTTCGGTCTCAATACCCCTCCGATTAGGGTCTGACACAACAGGACATCCTAGCCAAACACTACTAGACAATCCTAGATATGTCATCCAACAGTTTAGGAAGGTGTCCAGAGGGCATCTCCGGAAACATCCCATAATATTCCCGTAGTAGTCCAAGGACAGAAGTGTCGAAAGGACACCTCTCCTTTCCAAACCATACTTAAGCATACACATGCATCAATTCATATCATCACATATATGGTAACTTCATATATGGAAAGAAATCAGTATTACAATCACTTGTATAACATTGGTAAGTAAATCATACATGAATCAACTCAATATGAATAAGTAATGCTACTGTAATCAAAGTTATGCAACAGTAGTATATCATTGTAAAAATCTAATTTAGGAAACATATTAATGATATTCAAATATAGAAACTAGATTCATGCTATCTATGTAATTAAGGAAATAACCATCCTTACCTTTTATAACTCGCAAAAGGATCCTAAGAAATCAAGTAAGATCTTGGCAAACTTGAGAAGAAGGTCCTAAACAAGTATATACAACATATTAGGAAAGATCCCTAACAGAAAATATATCAAAACATCCGAAAGCAGACCAATTGCGGAGTTGCTTTGTACTCATTGGTCGAGTGGATTGGTCGAGTGGTCCGATCGACCAATCGGTCGACCAATGCGAGACGATAGCCTATAAAATCAGAGTTTTAAGATATGAAATCCGAATTTGGTGGTTCAAAAGGATACTAATCAAGGGGTAGACTACATCAGTAGTATTCTAGCATATAGGGGACCTCAAAACACTAATCAAATCAAGGTATCAAGATCCAAATTAGGAAACAAAAAGTTACCATATTTAACTCAAATATGGATCTTGATGAATTTGAAATAGAAAACAAGGACAAGAACTATAGGAGGATGGATCATTGCTTTCGGTAATGAAAACATGAAAACATACATAGGTCTTCATGGAATAAGGATTAGAAGCATAAATCTAAATAAGGAAATAAAACCTACCATATATGTAACTATCATGCATCATGAAGAACACATAGTAAGGTAGAAGAGAACAACTAGAATTCTATGGATTATGGATCATGGAAAGAAAACACAACCATTAATCACTAACATGATCAATGAAAGAAGATCCAAAGAGATCAGAATTCAGATTAGAAGATTAACAGAGATTAAATCATGGTTTGATCATGAATCCTTCAAAAGCTTGCAATGATCATGGTTAAGATCATTGTTCTAGCCTTAAATCCTTAGGATGATCATGAGAACATGTTCAGAGATGTTTGCAACAGAGGATGCAGCATCTCTTCTACTGTCTCAACTCAAAAAGGAAAGAAAAACAAAGATGGAGGAGAAGAAGAGAAGGTAGACATACCTTTTGATGCAAAAAGAAGAGTTCCGACGAAGATCCGTCAAGAAAACACCAAGGATGCAAGAGAGATGACTTGCAGAGGTCTTTGGTTCGTTCCAGAGGGTTTGGAGGCAGCAAATACGAAGTGGACTCGAGGTTGGACTTAAATAGAGCAAGAATCAACCTAATTGCCAAAGACGACACTCATTGGTCGAGTGGATTGGTCGGCTGGCCCAGTCGACCAATCGGTCGACCAATGCGACAACAAGGCCAAAACGAGGGATTGAAGGTCGAGATCAAATCCAATCCTAAAGGGGTTTTGCACACAAGTCAAGTGACTTACCTAATAGGTAGAAATGCCTTCAAACCAAGATAGAGAGCACTCCAAGTCCATCAACTAATTAGATCTTCATCGGGATTCGGTTTCCATAAATAGAACCTCATCATCAACTTTCATGGATTCAAAGCCGGACACCAAGTCCTCTTCTGGGATGGCCCAAAGCTGACTTCTTACTTTACTTCGGGTCATCGGACCTACAAACAACAAGGTTTCCGGGTCAAGGTTAGGGCTGGGTTTCACATTCTCCCCCCCTTAAAGAAATTTCGTCCCCGAAATTGAAAGCGTACATGTGCTTCCAAAGAGGTAAGGAAACTTCTCCTTCATGTCTTCTTCCTTCTCCCAAGAAGCTTCTTCAGGGGTATGGTTCTTCCACCGAATCTTCACCAAAGGAATGGCGCGATTCCTTGCAGCTGCTTGTCCTTCCTATCCGAGGATTTCGGCCGGTTCTTCATCATAGGTCAAATCAGCACTAAGTCCTTCGGTGCTTGCTGCAAAATGTGTTCCGGATTCTCTATGTATTTTCGGAGCATCGAAATATGAAACACATTGTGCACACCAGCAAGAGGCGGAGGTAATGCTAATCGATACGCAACGGGTCCAACCTTTTCCAAAATCTCGAAAGGTCCAATGTAACGAGGGCTAAGCTTTCCCTTAACATTGAATCTCATCACACCCTTCATTGGTGAGACCTTCAGAAAAGACTTTCTCTCCAACTTGAAATTCCAAATCGGTCCTTCTCTTATCAGCATAAGATTTACTGTCTCGGTGGCGGACTTAATCCTTTCTCTTATCATATCTACCATAGCACTTGTAGCTTCAATCATCTCGGGACCTAAGACTTTTCTTTCACCTGTCTCGATCCAGGTACAAAGGTGTCCTACAAGTACTACCATACAAAGCCTTGAATGGAGCCATGCCTATTGTTGCTTGATAAGCTGTTGTTATAGGCAAACTCAACCAAAGCTAGGTGTTCATCCCAATTACCACCCATATCCACCACACAAGATCCGAGCATGTCTTCCAATGTCTGAATTGTCCGCTCGGATTGTCCATCGGTTGTGGATGATGAGCTGTACTCAAGTTCAATTGGGTTCCCAAGGCCTTACTGCAAACTATTCCAAAACCTTGAGGTGAACCTAGGATCACGATCCGAAACAATACTCAATGGCACACCATGCGGACGAACCACATTATCCACATAAAGCCTTGCTAGCTTATCCAGTATGAGTGATCTTCATAGGAATGAAATGGGCTGATTTGGTCAACCTATCAACAATCACCCACACGGTGTCATTGCCTTTACTTGTCCGAGGCAAGCTAGTCACAAAGTCCATGGAGATATCTTCCCACTTCCAACTAGGAATAGGAAGGGGTTGAAGTAATCCAGGATGGAGGTTGTCGAATGGCTTTCACACGTTGGCAAGTCTCACACTTGGCAACAAAATCATCAACATCCGCCTTTAGACCAATCCACCAAAAATGTTCCTTCAAGTCCTTGTACATCTTGGTGCTTCCCGGGTGTCTGATAAAGAAGACTGGTGTGTGCTTCCTTCAATATTTCTTTCTTAACTTCTTCGTTTGCGGGCACACACGGTCTTCCTCTAAACAACAAAGCACCATCCATGGATATACCAAAGTCGGGGTCCGACTCGAGATTCGAAGAAATCTTCTCAACTTTGGTCAAAAACTCTTGATCGAACTCTGTGAGCAACAATCTTATCTCTAAGACCAGATCTTGCCGTCATGGCGAAAAGAATAAAATCAGAATTCTCGGGAACGATTTCCAAATCAAAACTCTCAATAGAAGACCACAATGGTAAACTCAAAGCATTCAAATCCAAAGTCTTCTTCTGGTTCTTCCTACTAAGAGCATCAGCAACAACATTTGCTTTCCCGGGATGATCTTGAATATCACAATCATAATCGGAGACTAGTTCCAACCATCTCCTTTGTCTCATGTTCAACTCCTTTTGGGTAAAGAAGTATTTCAAACTCTTATGATCCGTGAAAATGGCAATCTTCTCACCGTAGAGATAATGTCTCCAAATCTTCAAAGCAAAGACAACGGCGGCAAGTTCTAGATCGTGAGTGGGGTAATTCCGCTCATAATCCTTCAATTGCCGAGAAGCATAGGCTACGACCTTGCCATGTTGCATCAGTACACAACCCAAACCAATCTTTGGCGCATCGGTATAAAGCTGTCATACCACCGGAACTATCGGGTATAGTCAAAACCGGGGCACTTGTCAATCTATCTTTCAACTCTTGGAAATTCTTCTCACAAGCGTCAGACCAAACAAACTTCTCTTCTTTCCTGGTCAACTTAGTCATAGGAGCAGCCAACCGAGAAAAGTTCTCAATAAACCTTCGGTAGTAACCCGCCAATCCAAGAAAACTTCTTATTTCCGTTACTGACTTCGGTCTCTCCCAATCAGCCACAGCTTGGACTTTTTCAGGATCGACACGAATACCTTCGGCTGAAACTACATGACCAAGGAATACCACTCTCTTAAGCCAGAAATCACACTTGCTAAACTTAGCGAACAACTTCTTTTCCCGCAACCTTTGCAAAGTGAAACTTAGATGACTCGCATGCTCTTCTTCGCTCTTCGAATAGATCAAGATGTCATCAATGAAAACAATCACAAACTTATCAAGCACATCATGAAATACTCGGTTCATGAGGTCCATGAACACCGCAGGAGCATTGGTCAATCCGAAGGGCATGACTCTAAACTCATAGTGACCATACCGCGTTCGGAAAGCTGTCTTGAAGATATCACTAGACTTCACTTTCAATTGGTGATATCCGGACCTTAAGTCAATCTTTGAGAACACAACTGCACCCTTCAAGCTGATCGAAGAGATCATCGATTACGGGCAGCGGATATCTATTCTTGATAGTCAACTTATTCAACTCACGGTAGTCGATGCACAAGCGCATACTACCGTCTTTCTTCTTGACGAACAAGACCGGAGCTCCCCAAGGTGACACACTAGGCTGCACGAAACCTCTATCAATGAGCTCATTCAACTGATTTTGCAACTCTTTTAACTCAGTAGGAGCCATCCTATATGGAGCTTTAGATACCGGAGCAGCACCGGGGACGAGATCAATAGAGAATTCGACATCTCTGTCCGGAGGCACTCCCGATAGATCATCGGGAAGACATCAACAAAGTCGCAGACAACTCGACTTCATCGACTCTTTTCTCCACTATACCCTTGCCTTCGGATGAAGCATCATCCACTAGGGCATAGACTTGCATCGGTCTGAGCAGCACCTTCTTACAAACCCTTCTCTTTTCACCCTGAAATTCAAAGACCGGACTTCCACAAATATGGAACTGAATCTTCTTTGAGGAACAAAGGAACACGGCTTTGTGGGCTGTCAACCAATCGATTCCCAAAATAACATCGAAGTCCTTCATGTCAAGAATCACAAAATTGGCTTCCAAGTTCTTCTCACCAATCAACACGGGACATTTAGATAACCCCTTATCTAGTTTCACAACAGGACCAGTGGGTGTACTAATCAATAAACAACTAGACAACTTCTCGGGGATTAGGTTAGTCTTCTTGATGAATGCGAGATGACATGAACGAATGAGATGCACCCGTATCAAATAAGACAAATGCGAGAAATAGAAGCGACTAACAATGTACACTGTAATCACATCATGGCTTGGATCCTGCTCGATCTTGGAAATACTGAAAACTCTACCGAGAGGAGGAGCGGGAGCACTCTTCACCTTTGGGGGCGGGCTGCTTTGGGCGAGCCGCCGGACAGGCACGAGCAAAATGACCAGCTTGCTTGCGGTAGAAGCAAACGGGATTCTTTGGATCCAACGGGGGTGGCTGCAACGAGAGGGCTTCGAACAAAAGGCCTTGCACTTGCACTTGCACTTGCACTTGCTTGGTGGTCGGTTTCCGCCATCTTTGTTTAAACTGGCCGGGCTGCTGAAAACCCGTGTTCGACCTACACTCTTAGCACGAAAGGTAGGAGTGGGGTAGGGTGTAGGTCTCACAAAACGACGGTCATTGCGATCCACCAAACCAGAATTCCTTGACTGCCAAGGCTTTTGCACACGAGCACTTTCCTTCTCTGTTTCTTCCAACTTCTTCGAGTTCCGCACCACTTGAGCATAGCTCACTATAGGTGGACTTGTGAGGTAAGCTTTAATGGCGGGCGCGATCCTTTGAAGAACTTCTTTGCTTTGGCGAGGTCTTCCTTCAAAGAATCCGGAGCAAAGAAATGAAGCTCCTCGAACTTCTGTTGGTACTCCAACACGGACAAAGTTCCTTGAGTCGAAATCATAAACTCAGCTTCCTTCGCATCCTTCACCGCCTCGGGAAAGTAGTTCATACAAAAAGCCTCTTTGAATAACTCCCAAGTTACAACTCCTGCATGCAAACCTTCCAAAACAAGACGAGTGGAAATCCACCATGCATCGGCTTCTTGTTGCAACTTGCTCGGCAAACAAAATCTTCGAGCTTCCGAGCATTGCAGATGTCGGAAAGCCTTCTCCAACTCACGAAGCCACTTGTTAGGAAACAAGGGGTCCTTGGTAACTCCGGTAAAAGTGGGTACTTGCATCTTGAGAAAACTCTCCATCAAGCGAGTATGAGGAGTTCCGGCTAAACCTCCCGCATTCGGGAGCTGCGGCATGAGGATTCACATTAGCACCAGCCCGGGTCTCATTATGCGAGTCATGAAACCCACCAACATCTGGTTGAGCCGAGGCTGCTTGCTGCTGCATCATATTGCCCATAATATTGGCAATATCTCTGCGAAACTTCCAACATTCGGGGCACCGGGGATCTCATGAGTACCCCGATCAGCATTTGGTATCTCACCACCTCCATGAGGTACTTCACCACCTCCCTGAGGTACTTCACCACCTCCATGACCACTTTGGATTCACCACGCCCACTTCTCGGAGTAACCATTACTGCAAAACCGAGAACATCAAAATACCGAATTTCGAAGATTCAACATAAACCACAAGTCCAAATGATTTGAAAACTTAAATCATGCTCAAATATATCCATATAGTCATCAAACAATATTCCATAAGGCAAAAATCACATTTTCCAAAAATTCAACAGCAAAAGAGGTCAACTGTGACCATTGGTCGAGTGATTGGTCGAGTGACCCGATCGACCAATGAGTCGACCAATGAAGACGGAATGCGAAAATTCGCATTATAAGCCTCATTTCCACATTCCAACCTCATTCTAACTTCTTCCAAAGGTGAGAGAGCTCTAGGGAAAATCTCCAAGAGTTCCCACAAGTGTTCTTGAGGTGATTTAGTGCTTCAACAACAACACCACAACACACCATCTTCACAAACAAGGTAAATCTCTCATTCTTTCTTCCATTTTCATCTTCTCATGCTTGCATTTCAATAAAACCATGCTTTACTTGTATCCAATGCTAGAAATCATGCTTAGGAATGCTTAGAAACATATTCCCTAGGTTTTAAACACAATGCCATGCATTGACAACAAGTTTTAACACATTGGGGCTCATCTCGCAAAGTTTTATACCGAAATCGATATCTTTAGAAAAATTTCGTTTTCTCTCAAACCGCTTGAAATTTTCGCACGAGATCAAATGCTACATGCTCAAGATGACATTGTAGATAGGTCCATACAATTTGATTTAACCAATTTCAACTTTTCAAAAATCCAATTTTGACCTAAATTGCAAAATCCCCAAATTTCCTTCTTGCTGAATTTTTCGCTTTAATCCAAGTTTTCGATCGATTTTCACCAAAACAACTTCATAGACATGAAATTCCAAGTATTGCGCACATGCTAGTATGTTCAAATCAAATTTCCCCCAAATTTGAAATTTTCCAAAAAATTACGAAAATACCCTTTTGGCTCAAATCTTAAGATAGCACTAATTGGAATTGTCTCTTGTCTCTTTCACAGATACACCATGCAGAGGGGAGGACGAGGGAGGAGGTAGAGGTCGTGGTCGCATCGTAGGTGCTCTTAGGGGCAGAGGTCGGGTTCCTTTCGAGCCTAGAGAGGAGGTTAGGAGGCCGGACATGTTTGACACACCTCGGGCCGAGTTCTGTACGAGGCCTACTTCAGCTATTGTAACATCGAGATGGGGCGTCTACTTCACTTACGCCAGCTCGGAGCCTTTAGGATTCGGCGGAGGTTCGACACTTTACGGTGGACTCATCTCTTCACCGAGGATTTGCCGGTATACCGGAGCTAGTGAGGTTGTTCTTCAGCAACCTTACTTACACGAGAGGAGGCTCGAGGCCGGGGACATCCACTCGGACTTATCCTCGGGAGCGGGGTCTTCCCGGACTCAGATTCGCTTCTCTACCCGGACACGGCTGAGATCTTGCGGGTTCCTTACTATCCACGGCGGTGTGTGTGGATACCTGCGGGAGCAGATACTGGACAGCCATCTAATGTTGTACGAGCTTCGCGAGATATGCTCTACGCTATGGGATAGCCGTCGATGCTTCACACCGTGGACTAGCGGACGGATGACGGGTTCTGCACGTATTATCGGTCGCATAGTCGGCCGAAACATCATGCCGAAAGCCGGACATCACCATCGGGTCACGGTGATGGAGGCCTTAGTCATCTACCGTATCTACATGGGCTTCGAGATCGATCTCTCCTACATCATTCAGCGGGTCATGCTTTGGACTTGGTTCTGCGGCCTAGCATGCGGAACCTTTGCTATGGGAGGCTTCGACTTTGATCTTCGGGCATTTCGGGGTGAGTTTCGAGGATACACCGATGGACACTAGATCACGGGGATACCCCATTGGGACTCGGACCATTCGACGGATGAGACTACATCGGTTAGAGAGATCTCCTGGTCCGGAGGGTGAGGATGATGATGAATCGAGAGGATGAGGATCGGGGATCGAGAGGATGGAGGAGAGGATATCGGTCCCGATAGTGATGATCAGGCCGGAGATGATACGAGATATGCGCGAGGCTGAGCACATGCATCACGAGTTTCCTTCATCACACTTCGAGGTAGGTGGCCCTTCACATGCGGTTCCGGAGACTTCAGATCTTGGTGCACGAGATGAGATCGATGACTTCCATGCTAGAGAGGATGGAGGTCGGACGGGAGCAGATGTACGAGAGGATGGAGTCACGACGGGATAGGATAGAGCATCGGGTGACTCGGCTAGCGAGAGGAGTTCGAGCATACGAGAGATCGAGTAGATCACCTAGATAGACTGTACCTTAGGATTTTCCATTTATGCATTTCAGATGTAATCCTTGTAAAAACTTTTGAAATTAATGAAGTTCATTTTGTTTCTCTTTAATTATTGTATGTTATGCACCTTTCTTTTCCTTGCATTAGTGTCATTTGTTCAAGTATAATTATGGTATGTTATTCGAAATGTTCTGTTATGCCTCAAAGGTCAAGTTTCTAATTCGGTGTTCTATTATTCACTTCTAAGAGTAGAGGAGTCATTTCGGATCAATGACTCGGGAATGTTCAGTTGTTGTCTTTTGTGGTTAGGATCTCCTCGAACCTTGGGCTCCGATACCAATCAGTCACGCCCTCCCAGCCGGTACCCTATCCGGCATACCCGAGAGTGTGATCCACAGCCCGAAGATCAGGTATCGAGTGATCAACCTCCCACATAAACAATAACATAATCATGAACAATCATAACAAGAGTGCGGAAGATAAATCATAGATCCAATAAAGAAAGAATGAATCATAACTGAATCAGAATAATAGATATAATCAGAGTATCAAACAGATAAGTAAAGTGAAGCAAGAATCCCACTTTACAACCAGCGGAAAAGTAGCTCTAAAAGAATAAACTAGACAAAATCTAATCCCAGTAACAAGTACATTGGGTGACTAAATTATTCTCCACTTTATAGACAACATCCTTGTAAGTGTAAATCTCATAAATAGCACAAGGACGCTTCCACTCAATGGTCGGACTAAGCATCGTACGGAGCATAACCACTCGCGGGATCTTCAGAGTAATTGTGGTAACCGCAATCACCTTCCTGGAGATATGTCTCTTCGCCTTGCGCTTCTTCATTGGGACCGTCATAGTACTCAGTACCTGCACGATAGTCTAACAACATTGTACAATAAAGGAATGAGTTTCAAAGAAACTCGATAAAGGCGATTAAAATCCATAATAACATAAATGGCGAGGATTCCGAACAAACATAAATGCAATATGATATGAGACAAGCAATGAATGAATGAATCTAACTCTATGTATGCTGGTCTCTATTGGCAGACATGCTTTAAGTCATAGCACCGTACCTCTTTAGGAAAGTCCACTCACATCCTCAACCATTTAAGATATCTTGGATTCTCTCACGGATCATTTCACCGGTCTTGAGCAGCCGATTGGTAATGGGTCCTTCATCCCTCGGGACAAACCATGGCGGGGGGTTAGGTCAACACACTCTCTCACAACCATTTGGTATAAGTCTGCGGCGCATGTCGGGGGTAAAACCTAGCCAAATGCAAGTCATCTACTTGGTTACATCAAGTCGAGATCCAGGATACTTCCATTCCTCGTCCCCGACGATCCTTTTCGGTATCCTTCACACTAGAGTCGGCGTATCCTATGGCACCGACCAACTCGGACTACGGACTCATCAACCCTATTGATCATCCACATATGGTAAACGGGAAGCTCTCACGTCCTCTCACGGGTTGGTTACCGGTCTTAAGCGCCCGTGAGCCCAAGTCTAACCATATGCAACCCTACCAATAAATGGCCCCCACAATGTGATTCCTGTCCTCTCACGGGTTGGTTACCGGTCTTGAGGGCCCATGAATCCCCGTTGCTACCACGGGTCGTTCGGTCTCAATACCCCTCCGATTAGGGTCTCGACATAACAGGACATCCTAGCCAAACACTACTAGACAATCCTAGATATGTCATCCAACAGTTTAGGAAGGTGTCCAGAGGGCATCTCCGCAAACATCCCATAATATTCCCGTAGTAGTCCAAGGACAGAAGTGTCGAAAGGACACCTCTCCTTTCCAAACCATACGTAAGCATACACATGCATCAATTCATATCATCACATATATGGTAACTACATATATGGAAAGAAATCAGTAATTACAATCACTTGTATAACATTGGTAAGTAAATCATACATGAATCAATTCAATATGAATAAGTAATGCTACTGTAATCAAAGTTATGCAACAGTAGTATATCATTGTAAGAATCTAATTTAGGAAACATATTAATGATATTCAAATATAGAAACTAGATTCATGCTATCTATGTAATTAAGGAAATAACCATCCTTACCTTTTATAACTCGCAAAGGAATCCTAAGAAATCAAGTAAGATCTTGGCAAACTTGAGAAGAAGGTCCTAAACAAGTATATACAACATATTAGGAAAGATCCCTAACAGAAAAAGATATCAAAACATCCGAAACAGACCAAATCCGGAGTTGCTTTGTACTCATTCATTGGTCGAGTGGTCCAATCGACCAATGCCAAGCGACGATAGCCTATAAAATCAGAGTTTTAAGATATGAAATCCGAATTTGGTGGTTCAAAAGGGTACTAATCAAGGGGTAGACTACATCAGTAGTATTCTAACATATAGGGGACCTCAAAACACTAATCCAAACAAGGTATCAAGATCCAAATTAGGAAACAAAAAGTTATCATATTTAACTCAAACATGGATCTTGATGAATTTGAAATAGAAAACAAAGACAAGAACAATAGGAGGATGGATCATTGCTTTCGGTAATGAAAACATGAAAAAATACATAGGTCTTCATGGAATAAGGCTTAGAAGCATAAATCTAAATAAGGAAATAAAACCTACCATATATGTAACTATCATGCATCATGAAGAACACATAGTAAGGTAGAAGAGAACAACTAGAATTCTATGGATTATGGATCATGGAAAGAAAACACAACCATTAACCACTAACATGATCAATAAAAGAAGATCCAAAGAGATCAGAATTCAGATTAGAAGATTAACAGAGATTAAATCATGGTTTGATCATGAATCCTTCAAAAGCTTGCAATGATCATGGTTAAGATCATTGTTCTAGCCTCAAATCCTTAGGATGATCATGAGAACATGTTCGGAGATGTTTGCAACAGAGGATGCAGCATCTCTTCTACTGTCTCAACTCAAAAAGGAAAGAAAAACAAAGATGGAGGAGAAGAAGAGAGAGTAGACATACCTTTTGATGCAAAAAGAAGAGTTTCGACGAAGATCCGTCAAGAAAACACCAAGGATGCAAGAGAGATGACTTGCAGAGGTCTTTGGTTCGTTCCAGAGGGTTTGGAGGCAGCAAATACGAAGTGGACTCGAGGTTGGACTTAAATAGAGCAAGAACAACCTAATTGCCAAAGACAAGACTCATTGGTCGAGTGGATTGGTCGATCGGCCCATCGACCAATGCTGACAGCAAGGCCAAAACAGGGAATTGAAGGTCCAGATCAAATCCAATCCTAAAGGGGTTTTGCACACAAGTCAAGTGACTTACCTAATAGGTAGAAATGCCTTCAAACCAAGATAGAGAGCACTCCAAGTCCATCAACTAATTAGATCTTCATCAGGATTCAGTTTCCATAAATAGAACCTCATCATCAACCTTCATGGATTCAAAGCCAGACACCAAGTCCTCTACTGGGATGGCCCAAAGCTGACTTCTTACCTTACTTCGGGTCATTGGACCTACAAACAACAAGGTTTCCGGGTCAAGGTTAGGGCTGGGTTTCACATGTATTGGATACATGAAAGATGATGAACTTGAATATGTGATTGCCTACGTATAACTTGGGATGGGGAGTGTCCTATTGACACTTCTGTCCTTGGGCACCGGAGGGAATAGTATGGGATGTTCTCCGAAGGTGCCTATCGACTCTTTTCCGGGTTATTGGATGACATACATAGGACTGTCTAGTTGTTTGGCTAGGATGTCCCTGTCGTATCAGACCGGAATCAGAAGGGCATTGAGACCGAACGACTCGTGGTAGCAGTGGGGATTTGTGGGCACTCAAGACCGTTAACCAATCCGTGAGAGGTCATAAATCTCATTGTGGGAGCCATTTATTGGTAGGGTTGCAAATGGATAGACTTGGGCTCACGGGCGCTCAAGACTGGTAACCAACCCGTGAGAGCTTCCCATTTACTATTTGTGGATGACCAATAGGGTTGATGAGTCCGTAATCCGGGATTACACTGACTCTAGTGTGAAGGATACCGAAAAGGATCGCCGGGGGCGAGGAATGGACGTATCTGGATCTGAGTTGATATGACTGAGTAGATGACTTGCATTGGGCTAGGCTTTACTGTGACATGCGCCAATACTCATACCAAATGGTGATGTGAGAGAAAGGTGACCGATTCCCTTACCATGGTTTTTGAGATGACTTTACCGATATTCCCCGGGCATTCCCAAGATATGGAATGGGAGAGTGACAGACGACCCAGAGAAGTATGGTGCTATGACTTAAAGCATGTCTACCTTAGAGACCAGCATTCATAGAGTTAGAACCATATTTGCATCATATGTTCCATATCATATTGCATCATGTTATGGCTTGTATCATATGGTTTATATTTTATGGAATGACTACCTTGCTGAGTTCTTTTGAACTCACTCCTTTTGCAACATATTTTGTTAGACTTTTCTACAGGTACTACCACTGTTGACTGTGGCAGTCAACCCTCTGGAGGCAGAGTTGAAGACTTGTATCATACTGGTGGCGATGAACCAGTTGATCAAGACGAGTAGACCGAGATCGGGACTTGTTTGTAGAAGTTCAGTATTATATTTAAGTGTTAGGGATGGGATGTCGCCTCATTCCCTTTTTGACTTTTTATTTGAATTGTCAGGACTATAGCTTAGTTGTTTTACTTGTTATTTGGTGAATCGGTTCTAACCTTTACTTTAGTCGTTTCATCTTCCACTAATAATATAGGATGGTTTCCTCCCTCCTTTTCACACTTGATGGTTTATCCTAATTGAATCATTTCCGCACTCTGATGTTATTTGTGAATCCTTCTGAGATCTTTTATCGACTTTTATTATTAAATTAATTGAATACAAAGAATTGTTCTTGCTTTTGATTATATTATTGTGTTAAGTGACTATGATCGTTCCTAAACTTGATCGACGGGACCGTAATTCACTCCTCAAGTAATCCAAATAGGGTACCCCCTTGGTGGATTTAGGTCGGGATGTGACACCTACTTAGGCTAGAGATCTGATCACTTGGGTGCAGCATCTAGAGCATCATCAGGCAGCAGTGAGGGATCAGTCAACAGAGTGCTTGGATATACTTCGCCAACTAAAGCAAGCACGACCACCACAGGAGTAGCTTAATCTAGATTTGATCTTTTTTTGACTCATTACAGACTGACTTTAGGATTTCATATAGTTATTGTCATTTTTATTTCACCACATGTTCATTCCCTACACATTTTGACTTGTAAAGCGTGAGTCACACTTCAAATTATGAAAGGCTCATCTTATTAATGAAATATAGTTATGCTTGTTGCATTTTCAATTATTGTCTTTTATGCACTTCTTGATAATCATAATGTGAGAATATGTTTCACTTTATTTATGATAAGTTATGCAAAAAAAAAAAAATTCATTTACTTTGTTGTTTCACTTTGTAGCGAAAAATTTCACCTATTATTCACTTCTAATAATTTTGAGTCACTTCTGGATCTATGACTCAGATTGCTCATCTATGAATTGTGTTAATTATTATTGACTTCGTAAAACCAGTGCTCTGATACCACCTCTATCACAGCCCACCTGCTGGTCTCGATTATACCCGACAACCCGTGGGTGTGATCAGTCACAGGATGTAAAATCCAGCTTTTACCTAACCCTGACCCGACCCGGTCATTGTTATGTTTGTAGGTCCAAAGACCCGAAGTGGTGGTAGGAGGGACTTATGGGCCCTACTGGTTGATGACGTAATGTCGGGATTCCATTTTATGGACATTGATGATGCTGCTCCTTCCTTGAGCACATTACCAGTGTTAAGTTAGAATCTGCGCACTGATGAAGAGCGAGACAGTTGAAATAGCAAACGGACTCCGGTGCATAATCCGAAGGTACTCCCTGAAACTAGACCTCTTAAGTGAACTGTAGGAGAAAACCCCATGCAATTTGACCTTGTATAGCCCTCCAAGTCCGCACCTAAAGTTGCTGTACTATTCTGTAAAATTCTGCAGAGTTTGAATTGGTCGATACTATTGGTCGATACCATCGACCAAATGTATCGACCAACAAGTCTCATTGAGCCCGGATTTAAAGATTCATAGAATATTCTTTTCTATTTATTTATTCCTCGAGACTGGAGCCCTATCCTCGCGTCTTTAACATCCTGGGAACGTGAGAGAGCCTCCCAAGAACTCCTCCTTGGTAGTGGTGAAGCATCTTCTTCATCAATCATTGCCAACCACTTATTCCTACCTTCTTGTTCCACTTTAAAGGTATGACTCTCTCTCCTAATCACTTTCTCACTCATCTTTTCTCTATTTTACTGTTGGGACCATGGTCAAGGTGCTGCAACCTTGCATACACCTTGCCATGAACCCTCTAAACCCCACACAATGATGTTTTCACCGATGTGGCTATGATTGATTCACCTCATGATCATTGACTACACATTTCCATGATTTATTGCTTACCAACTTGCTTTATTTACCAAAACTGAGATGGAGCTCGTGTTTTACTAAATCTATACCTTGCATATGTGCTCCATGTTGCTTCTAAACGATTCCCTACCTAATCCCCCATGTTTTCCCCTAATTTGCATTGAGTTATAGCCAATGCTATGATCTACAACTCTTAACCTTAATATGTCAATTTGGGGATTTCCAAATGGACCATTGGATTATGAAAGTTTCTTGATAATTAGTGTCCCCATGTTGTGCCTAGACTATCCTCCAAGTTTCATGTCAATCCGAGACCAGGAAGACCAAATCTGGGCAAGAATCCGGAAAGCCAGCTTGCTGTCCTGGAATTGAATTGGTCGATACTATTGGTCGATACTATCGACCAAATGTATCGACCAATAGAGTTACTGTCAGCAACTTTTGCCCAGTTTTGATTCATTTGATCTCCGATTGTTCTGATTTCTTCTCTAACCTTTCATATATGCTTGTTTAGGACTTTAAGACTATTTGGGCCACTTGCTTGTGATCTTGGACCATTCTCTTCTCCGATTCAAGGTAAGGATAGTTATCGATGTAATTACCTAGGATATGGAAATCTTGACTTGGTATTCCTATCCTAGTAAATATAGTTTCTAATTCATATCCTTATCATGTTAGACTTGCTACATATGTATTTTAACAGTAGCTTTGTGTTTACATTATATTACTTCAATGTTGTATCATGTTTATCAATTTCAATATATGATGACTTATGTCAATGTCATGAATCGAATGTTTATTATGACGTTGTATCTTGTGAACTGATATGATGAACTTGGGCATGTGATTGCTTAAGTATAACTTGGGATTGAGGGGTACCCTCTGGTGCTTCTGTCCTTGGACATCGGAGGGAATAGTATGGGATATTCTCCGAACGTGTCCATTGACGCTTTCCCGGGTTATTGAATGACATGCATAGGATTTGTCTAGATGTATGGCTAGGATGTCCCTATCATATCAGACCCGATTCGGAAGGGCATTGAGACCGAACAACCCGTGGTAGTAGTGTGGATTTGTGGGCGCTCAAGACCGGTATCCACTCCGTGAGAGGACATAAATTGCATTACGGTTACCCGAAAGGGGCCATTTATTGGTAGGGTTACAAATGGCTAGACTTGGGCTCACGGGCACTCAAGACCGGTGAAATGATCCGTGAGAGGGACGTGAGAGCTTCCCGTTTACCATTTGTGGATGACCAATAGGGTTGATGAGTCCGGTGAGTAATATCCGTGACTCTAGTGTGAAGGATACCGGAAAGGATCCCGAGAGGGGAGGAATGGAAGTATCCGGAACTGGCATGATATGATTAAGTAGATGACTTGCATTGGGCTAGGCTATACCCTGACATGCGCCAATACTTAGACCAAACGGTGATGTGAGAGAGCGGTGACCGACATCCCAACCATGGATTTGTCCGAGAGGGATGCAGGACCCAAGTCACCCCGGTGATGAGTGACTGAGACTACCCAAAGAAGTATGGTGCTATGACTTAAAGCATGTCTACCATAGATGACCAGCATACTTAGAATAATGTCATATTGCATTATATGCCTCATATCATCTGCATCATTTTATGATTATCTTGTGGTTTATATGTGGAGGGATAACTTCCTTGCTGAGTTCTTTTGAACTCATTCCTTTTCTGTTGCAATATTTTGTTAGGCTACTCTACAGGTGATTTCTCCGATGGTGCCCTCCCTGAGACGGACCCGGATACCTCATACTACTATCCGGAGGCTGGCTACACTGAAGACTTCGGTGACCATACCGAAGAAGATCACCCGGCGTACCAGGGTTAGCCCTGGAGTTGTATGGGAGCAGTCATGTTGGATCTCCATGGTCCTCACCTTTGAGGAGGACATATCCATTGTGGAGGAGACTTATGAGTAGTTACTACTTCTTTTGTGACAGTTAAACTTAGAAGAATTGTAATAACTTTAATTTATCTTCATAACTTGAGACTTGTACTTAACTTAATTTTGACCTCACTTCCGTTTGGTGAAGGAGTGGATTCCGCCCACTGCCTTCTTAAGTTATCTGATTTGATATTTATTTCCGCACTCTGATTATGTCTGACACCTTATTTTTGAATTCCGTGATCACTCATTGTTAGTTTGTGATTATTATCTGTTCATGATTGTATTATCGTTGATGTGGATTATGTGGTCCCTGAACTATGGATCTGCGGGGCTGTGGATCACATCCCGGGTATGCCAGATAGGGTACCGGCTGGGTGGATGTGACACAGGATCCACGGTCTTACCCATCAATAATAATAAATGCAAGAAATAGATAATCAAGAGCAAAAGCAAGTTCAAATAATTAATCAAAAGAATTATAAGAGTTCAAATACTCCAAAGAATGAATCAAAGAAAGAATCAAATCAAAGTAGTCAAGTTCAAAAATTCACTAATTCAATGGAAGCAATAAAATAAACTAAATCAGTTTCTTTCTGGTAGACTTTTCTAAAGCTATAGTCTTCTCTTCTAAAACAATAAGATAGGGAGTTCTCCAGTCCTTCTCCAAGGACTTCTCAAAATGTCTAACGATCTACCTTCCTTGGCCATCAATGGGTGTTGTAAGCGCACTCCAAGAATCCATAAGAGGCTTCGTGGACCACATCTCCGTCTCCCACTAATAGTGCCACATCCTCTTATTATATGTAGTTACACTCACACAGTACATCTCCGGTTTCCAATGTGCTACCATCTATACAGTATAATATAACATAGAAAGAAAGGAATGAGTTCTGACGAACTCAGTAAGAATCACACATTTCTCATACATATGTCGACATATCCAATAATGCATATATGAAATGAATGATATGCAGAAGTATGATGCTTCTAAGATCTAACTATGCAAGTCTCTAGATAGTTGACATGCTTTAAGATATAACACCAGCCCTCCTCCAGGTAGGTCTAGTCACTCTGATCTGTCACGAATTAGTTACCTCTATCGGGATCTTGAGCAAAGGGGTTAAGTCCTCATTAGTCATCCATGGCTGGGGTTTAAGTCAACACTCCTTACCACGACCATTAGCATGAGTACTGATGCATGTCGGAGTTTCTAATCCAATGCAAGGTCATACAGTAACATACTACATGAAGTCCAGATACTTCCCCTATGGCACCTGTGAAACCCAGCCCTAACCTTGACCCAGAAACCCTGTTGTTTGTAGGTCCGACAACCCGAAGTAAAGCAAGAAGTCAGCTTTGGGCCATCCCAGTGGAGGACTTGGTGTCTGGCTTTGAATCCATGAGTGTTGATGACAATGTGCTATTTATGGAAACTGAATCTTGATGAAGATCGGATTAGTTAATGGACTTGGAGTGTTCTCTATCATGGTTTGAAGGCATTTCTACCTATTAGGTAAGTCACTTGGTGTGTGTGCAAAACCCCTTTATGTTTGGATTTGTTCTGAGCCTTCAATTCCTTGTTTTGAACTTGCTGAACTAATTGGTCGACTCATTGGTCGACTGGACCAGTCGACCAATCCACTCGACCAATGGGTTCTGTCTTTGGTAATTAGGTCTTGCTTGCTCTATTTGAGTCCAATCTCGAGTCTACTTCGTATTTTCTGCCTCCAAACTCTTTGGAACGAACCAAAGACCTCTGCAAGTCATCTCCCTTGCACTCTTGGTGTTTATCTTGACGAATCTTTGTCAAAACTTGTGTTCTTGTTTACACTCTCTTCTTCTTCTTCATCCTTGTTTTCTTTCCTTTTTGAGTTTAGACAGTAGAGCAGATGTTGCATTCTCTGTTGCAAACATCTCTGAACTTATCTCTCATGATCTTCCTAAGGATTAAAGGCTAAAGCAATGTCCGTAATCATGATCATTGCAAGCTTTTGAAGGAATCATGATCTTGCCTTTGTTTGTCTTTGATTTAAATTCTGATGTTCTTAGATCTATTATATTGATCATATTAGTAGTCAAACGCTGTGTTTTCTTTACATAATCCATGATCTATCAATCTCTAGTTGTTTCTCCTCTATCATACCATGCTTTCTTCAAAAATCATGACTGATACATCTATGGTAAGTTTTGTTTCCTTATTTAGATTCATGTTCTCAGATCTATTTTCTTGAAGATCTAAGTATGCCTTCCATGATATCTTTATCAAAATCAATGATTCATTCTCCTATTGTTCATGTCTATGATTTGTATTTTGAATTCTTCAAGAACCATGATTGATCTAATTATGGTAACTTTTTGTTTCCTAATTTGTAACTTGAAAACTTGATTCAATTAGTGTTTTGAGGTCATCTATATGTTAGGATACTACCAATGTAGTTTACCCCTTGTTTAGTACCCTTTTGAACCACCAAATTCGGTTCTTTATTCTTAAAACTCTGATTTTGTAGGCCACTGTCTCCATTGGTCGACTGATTGGTCGACTGAAACAGTAGACCAATCCAATCGACCAATGAGTACAGCAACTCCGATTTGGTCCGCTTTTGGATGTTTTGATATCTTTTCTTTTAGGGATCTTTCCTAATATGTTGTATACACTTGTCTAGGACCCTCTTCTCAAGTTTGTCAAGATCTTACTTGATTTCTTAAGATTCCTTTGCAAGTTATAAAAGGTAAGGATGGTTACTTCCTTAACAACATAAATTGTATATCTTAGTTTCTATATTTGAATCTTGTTAGTTTATCTCCTTGAATAGATTCTTACAATGTTATACTACTGTTGTACTGTCTTGATATCGGTAGCATTACTTGTTTATATTAAATAGACTGATGTATGATTTACTTACCAGTTTTATACAAGTTAAATGTAATTATTGATTTCTTTCCATATATGAAGTTACCATATATGTGATGTTATGGATTGATGCTTGTGTATGCTTAAGTATGGTTTGGAAATGAGAGGTGTTCCTTTTGACACTTCTGTCCTAGGACTACTACGGGAATATTATGGGATGTTTCCGGAGATGCCCTTTGGACACCTTCCTAAACTATTGGATGACATATTTAGGACTGTCTAGTAGTGTTTGGCTAGGATGTCCCGTTATGTCAGACCCTAATCGGAGGGGTATTGAGACCGAACGACCCGTGGTAGCAATGGGGATTCATGGGCGCTCAAGACCGGTAACCAACCCGTGAGAGGACAGGAATCACATTGTGGGGGCCATTTATCGGTAGGGTTGCATATGGTTAGACTTGGGCTCACGGGCGCTTAAGACCGGTAACCAACCCGTGAGAGGACGTGAGAGCTTCCCGTTTACCATATGTGGATAACCAATAGGGTTGATGAGTCCGTAGTCAGGGTGTAATATCCAGCCCTATTCTAACCTTGACCCTGACCCGGATCCACTTTTGTATTCAGGTCCGAGGACCCGAAGAGGTGGAAGAAGAGATTTATGGATCATTCTGATTCATGATCATGATTCGGAGACTGAGCCCATGGACATTGACAATGATACCCCTTGCTTAAATGCATTGTGAGTGTTTAAGGAAAGTCTGTGCATCGGAGAAGATTAATATGGTTGATGCACCAAATGACCTCCTGTGTAGAATCCGAAGGCATTCCCCAAAACTAGACTTCTTGATTGAATTGTGGAAGAAAACCTCACTCAATTTGACCTTGTATAGCCTTTCAAATCACTACTTGAAGTTTTTGTTCTAAACCTGAGTTTTCTGCTGAAAATATTTTGGTCGATCATTTTGGTCGATACCATCGACCAAGGACCATCGACCAAAATGTCCCAGTCTGCCAAGTTAATGATTCCATGGAATATTCCTTTTCTATTTAATATGACCTCGAGCCTTGAGCCTTTTGCAATCATTTTTCTCACCTGGGAACGTGGTGAGAGCTTCCCAAAACAGCTCCTTGGTTAGTGTGAAGGGTATCTCATCAAAGACACTTAGTTTATCATTGATTCTTGTCTTCATCTTCCACACTAAGGTATGACTCTTCATTCCACTCTCTACCCTACCATTTTCTACTCTTTTCTATTGTAATCTTGCTGATGGGACATTTGGAATGGTGCTGCAACCTTGCAACCACCACTCCAAGTGCCTACTCATGCTCAATCCATGATTCCCTTAGCCATTCATTGATGCTAATGCTTATATCTCATGCCTAACATATGTATTCCATGATTTACCTATTAACATCATACCATTTGATATCAAACTGGGCTATAGAGTGTATTATGTTCATGTTTAACATTGCCATATGATTCCAATCGAATTTCTATTAGTTCCTCTAGCTATTGCATGCTATTCCTCATCAATGCAATCAATTCCAACTCATGCCATGATGTTTATCACTTGAACTTGATAGCTCAAATTGGGGCTTTTTAATTAGACCATTGGATTGGGTTAATTACTTGATTTATAGTGTCCTACTACTGTTGTTAAGTATGCCTCCAAGTTTCAGATTGATCCGAACACCGGAAGACTCATTTCGGACCAAAATCCCCAAAATCCACTATTCTGCCCGAGGACTATTTTGGTCGATCATTTTGGTCGATACCATCGACCCAGACCATCGACCAAAGTTGTTGCTGACAGCAACCTTGGTCAGTTTTCACTCAAATGACATCCTGTCACGCCCTCCCAGCCGGTACCCTATCTGGCATACCCGAGAGTGTGATCCACAGCCCGAAGATCAGGTATCGAGTGATCAACCTCCCACATAAACAATAACATAATCATGAACAATCATAATAAAAGTGCGGAAGATAAACCATAGATCCAATAAAGAAAGAATGGATCATAAATGAATCAGAATGATAGATATAATCAGAGTGTCAAACAGATAAGTAAAGTGAGGCAAATATCCCACTCTACAACCAGCGGAAAAGTAGCTCTAAAAGAATAAACTAGACACAATCTAATCCCAGTAGCAAGTACATTGGGTAACTAAATTGTTCTCCACTTTATAGACAACATCCTTATAAGTGTAAATCTCATAAATAGCACAAGGACGCTTCCACCCAATGGTCGGACTAAGCATCGTACGGAGCATAACCACTCGCGGGATCTTCAGTGTAATTGTGGTAACCGCAATCACCTTCCTGGAGATATGCCTCTTCGCCTTGCGCTTCTTCATAGGGACCGTCATAGTACTCAATACCTGCAGGATAGTCTAACAAACATTGTACAATAAAGGAATGTGTTTCAAAGAAACTCAGTAAGGCAGTTAAAATCCATAATAACATAAATGGCAGGATTCCAGAACAACATAAATGCAATATGATATGAGACAAGCAATGAATGAATGAATCTAACTCTATGTATGCTGGTCTCTATTGGCAGACATGCTTTAAGTCATAGCACCGTACTTCTTTAGGAAGGTCCACTCACATCCTCAACCATTTAAGATATCTTGGATTCTCTCACGGATCATTTCACCGGTCTTGAGCAGCCGATTGGTAATGGGTCCTTCATCCCTCAGGACAAACCATGGCGGGGGGTTAAGTCAACACACTCTCTCACAACCATTTGGTATAAGTGCTGGCGCATGTCGAGGTAAAACCTAGCCAAATGCAAGTCTTCTACTTAGTTACAGCAAGTCAGATCCAGATACTTCCATTCCTCGTCCCCGACGATCCTTTCCGGTATCCTTCACACTAGAGTCCTCATAGTCCCTGACTACGGACTCATCAACCCTATTGGTTATCCACATATGGTAAACGGGAAGCTCTCACGTCCTCTCACGGGTTGGTTACCGGTCTTAAGCGTCCGTGAGCCCAAGTCTAACCATATGCAACCCTACCAATAAATGGCCCCCACAATGTGATTCCTGTCCTCTCACGGGTTGGTTACCGGTCTTGAGCGCCCATGAATCCCCATTGCTACCACGGGTCATTCGGTCTCAATACCCCTCCGATTAGGGTCTGACATAATAGGACATCCTAGCCAAACACTACTAGACAATCCTAGATATGTCATCCAACAGTTTAGGAAGGTGTCCAGAGGGCATCTCCGCAAACATCCCATAATATTCCCGTAGTAGTCCAAGGACAGAAGTGTCATAAGGACACCTCTCCTTTCCAAACCATACTTAAGCATACACATGCATCAATTCATATCATCACATATATGGTAACTTCATATATGGAAAGAAATCCATAATTACAATCACTTGTATAACATTGGTAAGTAAATCATACATGAATCAATTTAATATGAATAAGTAATGCTACTGTAATCAAAGTTATGCAACAGTAGTATATCATTGTAAGAATCTAATTTAGGAATCATATCAATGATATTCAAATATAGAAACTAGATTCATGCTATCTATGTAATTAAGGAAATAACCATCCTTACCTTTTATAACTCGCAAAGGAATCCTAAGAAATCAAGTAAGATCTTGGCAAACTTGAGAAGAAGGTCCTAAACAAGTATATACAACATATTAGGAAAGATCCCTAACATAAAAGATACCAAAACATCCAACACAGACCAATTCTGGAGTTGCTGTACTCATTGGTCGAGTGGATTGGTCGACTGGTCCAGTCGACCAATCAGTCGACCAATGCAGACAGTAGCCTAAAAAAAACAGAGTTTTAAGATATGAAATCCGAATTTGGTGGTTCAAAAGGGTACTAATCAAGGGGTAAACTACATCAGTACTATTCTAACATATAGGGGACCTCAAAACACCAATCAAATCAAGATATCAAGGTCCAAATTAGGAAACAAAAAGTTACCATAATTAGATCAACCATGGATCTTGATGAATTCGAAATAGAAATCAAAGACAAGAACAATAGGAGAATGGATCATTGCTTCAGGTAAAGGTATCATGAAAACATACTTAGATCTTCAAGGAAAAAGGCTTAGAAGCATAAATCTAAATAAGGAAATAAAACCTACCATATATGTAACTACCATGCTTCATGAAGAACACATAGTATGGTAGAAGAGAACAACTAGAAATTGATAGATTATGGATCATGGAAAGAAAACACAGTAATTAACTACTAACATGATCAATATTGAAGACCCAAAGAGATCAGAATTCAAATCAGAAGTTTAACAAGATTAGATCATGGTTTGATCATGATTCCTTCAAAAGCTTGCAATGATCATGGTTAAGATCATTGTTCTAGCCTCAAATCCTTAGGATGATCATGAGAACATGTTCAGAGATGTTTGCAACAGAGAATGCAGCATCTCTTCTACTATCTCAACTCAAAAAGGAAAGAAAAACAAAGATGGAGGAGAAGAAGAGAGAGTAGACATACCTTTTGATGCAAAAGGAAGAGTTTCGACGAAGATCAGTCAAGAAAACACCAAGGATGCAAGGGAGATGACTTGCAGAGGTCTTTGGTTCGTTCCAGAGAGTTTGGAGGCAGCAAATACGAAGTGGACTCGAGATTGGGCTTAAATAGAGCAAGAAAAACCTAATTGCCAAAGACAACACTCATTGGTCGAGTGGATTGGTTGGTCGGCCCGATCGACCAATCGATCGACCAATGCTTGACAAAGAATCCAAAACAGGGAATTGAAGGCCCAGATCAAATCCAATCCTAAAGGGGTTTTGCACACAAGTCAAGTGACTTACCTAATAGGTAGAAATGCCTTCAAACCAAGATAGAGAGCACTCCAAGTCCATCAACTAATCAGATCTTCATCAAGATTCAGTTTCCATAAATAGAACTTCATCATCAACTTTCATGGATTCAAAGCCAGACACCAAGTCCTCCACTGGGATGGCCCAAAGCTGACTTCTTACTTTACTTCGGGTCACTGGACCAACAAATAACAAGGTTTCCGGGTCAAGGTTAGGGCTGGGTTTTACACATCCGATCTTCCCGACTTCTTTTCTAACTTATTATTGATGTTTGTTTAGGGCCTTAACAATTCTATTGGACTATTCTTGGTATTCTCAATTCATCATCAACTCATCCAAGGTAAGGATGGTTATATCCATAAACATATAAGTCATCAAGTATTGAATTGTGCTTTATTCAAAGAATGAAATCCCTAAATTTCTTCCAATCATTATGATACTGTTACATATGTGTTAGAACAGTAACATTTAAATCTTTATACATTGGTTGTGTTACTTTATCATTTTGATTTGCTTATGTTTATAATGATTCGTTTCAATATCATGATTTGATTACTATTATGAATATGCATTGGATGCATGAGAATGATGAATGATGAGATTTGATGTGTGATTGCTTACATATGACTTGGGATTGGAGGGTGTCCTACTGACACTTCTGTCCTTGGGCAGGAGGATATAGTATGGAATATGCGCATGTTCTCCCTTGGTGCACCTCGAGACTTATTGGATTTATTAATTAAATTTATATGGTTGTCTGGCTGTGTCTATCCTTATCCTGTTAGAAACGAACAAGAAAGGCAATTAGACCCAAAAAACCGAGGTAGTGTATGGCTGGTGGGCCGCTAGGGGCGTAAGACCAAACGGGGGGGGGCATAAAAAATACGATAGAGACACAAAAAGGGCATTTTTTATTAGTATTACTTATATTGACTAAGCCCTGGACGCCCAACACCCAAATCAAAACTAATACAAAAACGGACGAGAAAGCTATGATTTAATATATATGACCACAAAGTGTTAGAGTGTGGAAATTCGGGATTTCGAGTCGTTGGCCGGCGGACTCTAGTGTGAAGGATACCGGAAAGGATCGGTTGGGGGCGAGGAATGGACGTATCTGAATCGACTTGACCGATCGAGTAGATGACTTGCATTAGGATAGGCTTTACCAGTGATATGCGCAGAATACTTGACCAAATGGTGATGTGAGAGAGCGGGGACCGATCCCCTTACCATTGTTTTTGATGACTTTACCGATCTTCCCGCGAGCATTCCCATGATATGGAAATGGAGAGTGATCGATGACCTCCCGAGAAGTACGGTGCTATGTCTTAAAGCATGTCTACCTTAGAGACCAGCATTCATAGAGTTAGGCTCATATCTGCACATATGTT